>NC_138743.1:2384655-2419655 GCF_965113295.1 Leuciscus leuciscus
GGACGAAGTACCGAACACTTCCTCTAGGACAGTTATTTCATCGAACTGCACAAGTGTGACTTTATTATTATTTTCATGACCATTTAACCTTTTTGAATCATGTCCATGATTTTTTTTGTGTTCACACTGCAAGTGTTAATCTTTACTAAGTTTCGTACCATTCCGATGAAGTAAAAATTTTAATAAATAAAAAACGTAAAATCTTTCAGTCAAAAACGAGCACCATTTCTGAAGTTACTCGAGATCACCTAGACTTGAGGAACAGTCTTCTTCCCCGTCTCCCAAACAGTGATGCGTAAAACATAACCTTCACAGCTAATAAGCTCTATAACTAGCATTGAAGACCCTCTGAAACATCAGTCATGTACGGTGTGTTTCTGAAGCGTCTGCGGGGTCAGCCGAGGGTCAGCCGAGGGTCAGCGGTGCATCTGTCGTATTTTCATCAGTTGCTCAGGATAGATCTGCACTTCTGCTTGATGCACAATCCGTGTTGTTTATAAATGCATTGCAAATCTCATTCTTGACTTTGATATTAACACACGCCAAATGCGGATAATAATCAACTGTGGCGGGAAACACTGTCAAATCAATAACTTAAAAATGTAGTTGCCAAATTGGCCAGTGAGTGAAAAGGTTAATTTCAAACCCTCCTCTTCTGTATATTGAATCATTCTTCGATGTGTCACTCAGGCATGCCGTGTGTATTTTCTACCTGGTTCTGCGAGCCCTGGACACCTTGGAGGACGACATGACCATCCCGCTGGAGAAGAAGGTCCCGCTGCTGCACGACTTCCACTCGTTCCTCTACCAGCCCGAGTGGAGCTTCACCGAGAGCCGGGAGAAAGACCGGCAGGTCCTGGAGGATTTCCCCACGGTCAGTCTCACACAATCATCATATGACATCACAATATCAGCATCAAAATGTGAAGAATTCGGTTTTGCATGAAGAGAGCGAGGCCTGTTTCAGGACCATATTGTTTTATATATAGGATTTATATAGCACTAATATATATATATATATATATATATATACAAAATATAAATATTATAATATTATTATTATTAAATACACACATAAATGTGTATATATATATATATATATATATATATATATATATATACTATTATGATATATTTTTGTCATTTTATTCTGTACAAGAAGGGCTATTTATGTATAAATATAATAACTTTTAAATAAGACATCAGAGCCTATAGCAAAAAAACTAAATTAAATCTTAAAGGAGACATATCATGCTTTTAAATTGTTCCTTTTTACATATAAATCATACATTTGTGGTCTATATAAAGCGGAACTGCAATGCTTGGGTCTGAATTCCTCATTATTATAGCTCCACAGGCCCCTTTTCTACCCCTTTTCTGATGTGCGTCTGAGAGCAACTCGTTTTGGTCTCTTTAAATACAATTGAGACACTTCATACCCCTCCCCCTCTCCAGGTTGCAGAGGTGACACTCGGTTCAACTTCAGCCCGTTCGGCCATTTTTGTAGTTTGATAGCAGAGATACGATTATCTAGCGGCACAGAAACGTTTTATTCACACTTTATTAACAAAATGTCAACAACGGAAGACTTGTCCATCCAGCCTTACATGTTCGAGCCAGAGTCGGAGCCGGAGCGAGATGAAACTGGGGCGGCAGTGGCTCAGTGGTTCATGTAGGTTGTCTACAAACCGAAAGGTTGGTGGTTCAATCCCCGGTTCCACCTGACCAAGTGTCGAGGTGTCCATGAGCAAGACACCTAACCCCAGCTGCTCCCGACGAGCTGGATGGCGCCTTGCATGGCTGACACCGCCGTCGGTGTGTGGATGAGTGAGTGAATGGGTGAATGTGAGGCTATGTAAAGCGCTTTGGTGGCCATAGGTCTATGAAAGCGCTATATAAATGCAGTCCATTTACCATTCCATTTACCTTTTACCACCGTGTCGATTTATTTTGATTAATATGTGCGAGGGAGAGGGTGAAGTCTTGTTTACACTTTCGCCTGGCTCCGAAGAGAGAGAGAGAGTGCGCGCGCGCGACCGGGTCTCTCTCTCTGCTCGTTCTTTCAGTTAAACATGCGCCCTGTCACAAGCGCAGCAGTTCATCTACATTAGACGGTGTAATGAAGCGTGTGGGTTACTACATCCAACAACCCAACATTTTAACTTACCCTCTCGTAACTTCTGCATCCTTTAGCTTGGACTACAAAATTGCAGCGAGAAATAAAAATGGTGGATTGCTGGAAGTGTTGGGCCGGAAGTCGATGTCCTTATTTGGCAGTTCCGCTGCAAATACTGTGACGTAATAGTTCAAAAAAACGTCATAGAGAACAGAAAAATCTGAACCGGTTGAAAAATATGACCAAAACAGAATATAAAGATATCAACGAAGCACCTGAAGAGAATAATTTCAACTTTTCTGTACTTCTAAACACTCCAAATATACAACAAAATGCATTTAAGGGCTAAAAAAGTGAATTTAGCATGATATGTCCCCTTTAATGTGTCCCCAAAAAAATGTTTTTAGTTTTTTTACTTGAACCAACTTTCCTTTTTCACATTTTTCTTCGTTTTATTGTTTATGGTTCTGATGCCTTTGCATTTTTAAGTATAAACTAGTTTCTTTATTGTTTATGTTTGAATACACATTTATTATTATTATTATTCTCTTCAGATTTCCGTGGAGTTCAGGAATTTAGGCCAAGAGTATCGGGACGTCATCTCCGACATCTGTCACCGGATGGGCGCAGGAATGGCTGAGTTCCTGGAGAAGAAAGTCGCTTCAATGAAGGAGTGGGACAAAGTAAACTTCACACCGTCTCACATGCGCGTTTGACAGTGTGTTTGACATCTATCCATACGCATGTAGATTTATACACACATAACTCAGCAAACCAAGAAGCAGAAGTGCTTTCACTGTCATCCTAAAGCATTTCTGCATGCAATATTTGTATAAAGTATCATGTATAATTATACAACAACTCAAAATTTGCTTAAAATTCCACGGACCAAGTTGAGCCAGAAAGGGGATCGTGCATTTGCGGTAGTAGCGCTAAGCCTTTGGAATAGCTTACCATTACATGTTAGAGACGCTGACTCTGTACATGTTTAAGACACGTTTGTTTGCCATGGCCAATTCTTCTTTTTGATGATAATTTTTATTATTTTTACTCTATTACTATTCTACTATTTTGTCTATTTTACTGAGATGATGTAAAGCACATTGGTCAACATGTGTTGGTTTAATAGTGCTATACAAATAAAAGTGACATTGACACAATGTAGTGCTGGGCGGTACACCGGTTCATACTGAATACCGGTTTATTTTTGATATAATTTTTTTATGATATACATTTTTAATATACCGCAATACCGGGGTATTCCGCTTTAACAACGTTGGGAACGTGGCGAGACACTGTTTGAGTGGTTGTTTCACTGTAACTGGTGATGCACAGATGTGTGTGTGTGTGTGTGTGTGTGTGTGTGTGTGTGTGTGTGTGTGTGTGTGTGTGTGTGTGTGTGTGTGTGTGTGTGTGTGTGTGTGTGTGTGTGTGTGTGTGTGTGTGTGTGTGTGTTACTAAACGTGATGGTGAAGATGGATAGGTTAAACTATAATCGATAACTCTCAAATTAAATTACAGTGTTTCCTACACATTGGTTCACAATCTATTTCTGGTTGGCTTTGAAATCGTTGAATAAACATGAGAATTGCACGGTTCAATAGGCGCGTTTCCATTACAGTTTTGCGCAAAATTTTTGCGATTTTTCTTTTTCTTCTTTTTCTAAATGTCGACTATTGCGAAATGACGGCGTTTCCATTAACTGATGTTATGCGACTAAAACTTCATTTTTCCTCTCGCGATCAGTTAAATCATTCCAAAAATCATGGTAACGGACGTTGGTGGGTTTATGTACTACATCCCAGCCACTGCACTAGCCATTATTATTAATGGAAGGAGATGTATGTGTGTTTTCCAAGCATTAATGGTGAGGAACGACCCTTATTATACTTGTGAGCGGCTCATATGAGGTGTTTCTGGGTGTTTCTCACTCAATTCTGAGGTCTTGATTGTGGCATTTATTTGAGGTTTAGAATCCAGTATTCCTTTAATTCTTTTGTCTTATATGAATTTAATAAAGAACTCTGTCTCGTATTCTGTCCAAACACACCGCGTCGTCTACGTCAGCTGACCTGGAAATGCGCAAAAACTGTTTCCTTTGCAATTTTGCGAAATATTTATTTTCGAATTGCCTGGAAAAACCTCCTCATGCGAGCGGAAAAACTTTTTTGCGATAAATGGGAGTTTTTGCGAAATTGACGTGTTTCCATTGGGCGTATTTTCGATTCGCAATTTCAGTTTGCGCAATTTGAAGGGTAATGTAAACACAGCTAATGTCTTTAGGAAAGTTTCGATGTTATTTTAATGTAATCTTTCTTTATCTTTCCTGATAAAGCCGCGTTTATGAGCCGTTACTGTGGAAACCGCTGTTTCTGCTGCTCCTACAGCGCCTCCTGCTGGCACCTCTTTATAAACAGCTCATGACAGTAAAATAGGGCATTCTAAGTCAATCTACTGCAGTATCTCCTCTCTCAATCAGTAGAAGATGTGGTTAACACACAGTCATGCTTGGAAAAAATAACAATACCATCATATACCGTGAAACCGGGATCATTTAGAAAAATACTGTGATATGGATTTTTGGTCATACCGCCCAGCACTAACATAATGTTGTAAACATCTGTCCCACTGTGTATAAATGCTTTTAGCATAAATCAGCCGGTTAATGTCCCTGTTTTCCCCTTCAGTACTGTCATTATGTGGCGGGTCTGGTGGGGATCGGACTGTCCCGACTGTTCTCCGCGTCCCAGCTGGAGGATGCTGAGGTGGGCCGGGACACAGAGCTGGCAAACTCCATGGGTCTGTTCCTCCAGAAGACCAACATCATCAGGGACTATCTGGAGGACCAGCAGCAGGGGCGGGCCTTCTGGCCACAGGAGGTACATGCAGCTTTTATATAAAGGGGTCATCGGATGCAAAATTCACTTTTATATGGTGTTTGCGTATAAATGTGGACACAACCACCATATAATGAAAAAAATCTATTCACTCCTTTTTTTTTTTTTCTCAAAAAGCCTAAACAATCTAAAAAATCAAGCCGTTTGGATTTTCTGAGCAATATGATATCATAATGCTCATGCTCCGCCCACGACCACTGACTAGGGGTGGGAGATATTGACAAAAATGAATATCGCGATATTTTTTTCCAATATCTCGATATCGATATTCAGACGATATTTTTGCCATCCTTCAAAGAAATGTGTGCAAACTGGTAAAGAAGGTCCAGTTGGTCTTTTGACTTGCTGCATTTGACCTATTATTGTAGGCTATAGAAAAAACAATAAAGGAGCTAACTAAGAATCTGAGGTAGCCCCTACTTTTTCCGCTTACAAAAAAAAAAAAAAAAAAAAAAACGGAACTAGGCACCTCTTGCAACATTGATTATTAAATCAAACAACAATATTGCTGATGATAAATTCAAAGTAAAAAAATATATATTTTCAAAACGCTATAAATCCATAATTTTTTCCCCCCAAAATGTATGGTTTGTCTTAAAAAAAATGTTTTTTGTATTTTATTTTTCGTGTTTGCATTTATGAGGAAAAAACAATATTAGCTACATGACAGTTCTCCATTATGGATGCCAGCGCTCTGAAAGCGGCACTAAAAGACTTTCAAACTTTCACAGAGACCTCAAAACAGAAAGCAAAAAGCCTTTCTTTAAAACAAATTTCGTTTTGTAGGCTATTAATTGTATCTTAATTTTAATCATTTTTTCATTAACCAATTTCCTGGATTTAATACATAAAAAATAGGCTAGCACAACATAAGGTGCTTGAACTGGAGATTATATCATCATGAACCGAACCGTAGCCTACTCGCCTCACAGGCCTAAAACATGTGAAATATATTTACAGAAAGCTGGTTCTAAACAAAACCATCCAAAACAAAATAAAACTCTGTAGCCTAATAAATGTGCATTTCTCCGGTGCGTTCACTAGCCTACTGCGAAGATCGTGAGTCAATAGCCTATCGTCAACTTCATCTTTGCAGCCGACACAGAAATTAATAAACAATTAAAATGTCTTATTGCAATATTTTACATTCATAATCATTACTTTTGCTGTTTCTTTGAGGCAGCTTTTTAGGTTTATGGCGTTTTAGAACAGAGCTCTTCACATACAAACACCGTTTCACCAAGGCACAGCGGCCCTTCAGCACATAAGAACAAAAAGAAAAAAAGAACGGACTTACTAATTACGAAACGTTGATGTGGTTGAACAGGTGAAACAGTCACAAATTCCTCTGCAACTCAAACCTTCTCAGTACGAGTTATGAAGGAAGAGAACAGCATTACAGTTTTCAGCGCCTCCTCCTCTGATTGCTGTGTTGTGACTGAAATAGTGCGTGCAGGAGCACATGCGCAAAACGTAGGTTTGTAAAATGTCCTTTTGTAAAATGACATATAATAAAATAAAAAGAATTCATATATCATTTTAAAAACAGTTTTGCACATGTGCTTCTGCGCGCACTATTTCGAATTTACGTATGAATGTGCGTTTTTGACGACACGGGAGTCGGGACCATGGGCTGGGCCACTCGGAGGTTGCTTCCGGGAATAGTACTGCCAGTATTAAAAATCGCTACATATAATTGTTTAGAAGGTTATAGTGTGCGTTATTTGTTTTCTCTTTAACTTCTTTCAGCTCTTTTCATGTTTGGGGGGTCAGATTGTACAAATTCTGAAATATTCGATATCCCAATTTTGCATATCGTCCAGACAACAATTTGGATATTATCGTCTAAACGATATATCTCCCACCTCTACCACTGACGGACTGTCCCTTATTAGCATATTTCCCGTATTAGCATATTTCCGCCCTCTCCCATTTGCATACTGTCTGCCAAGGCAGCATTTTACGTGTCTTGTGACGACACGCCCCACGGGTGAGCAGTTGCTCATTATCATTTAAAGAGACATGCACCCAAACGGGTCTCTGTGAACAGAGCTGTTTTACACAACCGTTGAGGAATTTTAACCAAATTATATTACAAACTTTACATTAAGACCCTAAAGAATCATACCAGCTTGTGGGAAATGGGCATCCGATGAATGACCCCTTTAACAGACAAACTTTTATTTAAAAAATATATGAAATTACCACTTTAACAGTAGTTGGCGGCAGAGGACCACTTATTGACTTATTAGCCATTTCTATTAATATAATTATACATAAGACACTAATGTACATAATTTATAACAAAAACTAATAAGAAACATGAAAGTTTTTTATATTTTCTTTCTAGTAATACATTTTTTTTGTGTGATTTGATTTTTGTTAACAATAATATAATTACGGGTATATATAAGACAACGATTAATTACAAAAACTAACAAGAAACATAATTATTTAAAATCAAATATAGTGTCACGCGGTAAATTGTGAAAAGTCAGTTTAATTGGACTGCAAACTACTGTTATTAGTTTTGGTTATAACTAATGGTTATTAGTTATTAACTACTGCAAAACTGTTATTTACTGTAAATTAAAAGATGACAGTTCATATTTGCTTCCATAATCTGCTCATTTAACACTATTATTTTACAATAAAATTACATAATCTCCCTTTATTTCACTGTATTTTAGGGGTGTAACGATTCCCTCATGTCACGATTCGATACATCTCATGAAGTATCGCAATAATATCGTATCAAGACATATGATTAAAGGTTAACAGAAAATGTAGTGTTGATTTAAATGCTAAATTTGTGTGTGTAAATAAATAGGCCATTGGTGCTGGAAACCCAAAGCACAGGACAATAGAGACACCAGAATAACAATATTCATGATTCTGAAGCTGAAAATTCAGAATTATTTTAGACGAATATGCTTTCACTCTTTCGCTGACTAGATATATTTAAAATAACATAAGCCACTTTTTACTGGTAACAGACATTTGCCATTATCAGGACACACAAATATTCCCCCATTGCATTATTATACATTATATTCAACATTATATATAGTAGTTTAATGTAGTACTGACACTACAACTCTGGAAACTTGAATTTTTCCCTCACACAGTAATTTTCATTTTGGGTGAATTATACACAATACATATTGGTGCATTTTTGTATTGTGATGTATAGTGACACCCTGTCTGTGCATGGTAAAGGAACTTGCTGTTAACCAGCTTATTTTACCGTAGCAATTTTACAGTCTTTACGTGGTTTATTATTAATGGTTATTTCTGCGCTGCAGGCCTGGAGTCAGTTTGCGTCCCGTCTGGAGGATTTTGCCCAGCCTCAAAACCTGAGCTCTGCCCTGTCCTGCCTCAACCTGCTGGTGACCGACGCCCTCCACCACGTCCCTGATGTCATCGCGTACCTGTCCCGCCTCCGCAACCAGAGCGTCTTCAACTTCTGTGCCATTCCTCAGGTGAGAGACGCTTCATTCCTGACTCTAATCAGCCCTGTTTTCTGCTGAACACTGAACCTATGTCTGTTTATGTCGAGTTTAATGCTGTTTATAAAGACACACAGGGATAGTGAGCACATCTTACGTTACATTATCTAATGCTATAAGGGTGCGGATTTATAGAAATTAACATAGAAATTGCACACAGATGAATGTGCGTTTTTAAAAACTGAATTTGCATTGCTGTATTGCCATTCACACAGAATGCATTTGTTTTCCGCTTGATGTTGTTAAGTAAATCTAAGACTAAAAATAGAATGAAATAAAATAAAAAATGAAATAAAATAGAATAGAATATAATTTTTTTTTATTTCTGTTAAATGCAAAGGCAAAATTTCAACTTTACATTTATTTTAACTTTAAGGACTAACATTTCTAAAAGTAAAACTGAAATTAATTAATTAATAAAAACAAAATATATGTATTTAAAAAAATAAGACTAATAAAAATGACAAAAACGCAAACAAAATTATTAAAACTAACTAAAATTAAAATTAAAACTAAAACAAATTCAAAATAGAATGTGAAAATTGTTAACTTATGAGTTGCGAAAGCAAAGTGTCTAATATTTGTTTAGTTTAGATTGATGTGCTAAAATTACTGAAATAAACATGAATAAAATCAAAATAGTCATTAAAAAAAACTTGATGTAATAAAATTAAAGGAACATTTAAAAATAAAAACTAATTCAAAATATGAATAAATACTAAGATAGTATAGTAATGTAGTTGTAGTATAGAATAATAATAAAATTATTTCTGTTAAATGCAAAGGCAAAATTTCTAATTTACTTTTATTCTAACTTGGAAGTACTAAAATTACTAAAAGTAAAACTGAAATTAATTAATTCATTAAATAAAAACAAAA
The DNA here is from genome assembly GCF_965113295.1 of Leuciscus leuciscus. Taxonomy (NCBI): domain Eukaryota; kingdom Metazoa; phylum Chordata; class Actinopteri; order Cypriniformes; family Leuciscidae; genus Leuciscus; species Leuciscus leuciscus. Next base: position 2,394,057 of record NC_138743.1, read on the forward strand.
TAGATGCATTTAAAAAAATAAAACTAATAAGAATGACAAAAACGCAAACAAAATTATTAAAACCAACTAAAATGAAAACCAAAACAAATTCAAAATAGAATGTGATAATTGTAAACTTATTTTATTTGAGTTGCGAGGGCAAAATGTCTAATATTTGTTAAGTTTAGATTGATGTGCTAAAATTACTGAAATAATAAACATGAATAAAATCAAAATAGTCATTAAAAAACTTTTTTATGTAATAAAATTAAAGGAACATTTAAAAATTAAATGAAATTAAAAATATGAATAAATACTTAGATAGTATAGTAATGTAGTTCTAGTATAGCACTAAAACAACACAAATGGGTGTCTAGTTGTTGCAAAGTTACTTATAGTTAGTAGAATGTCTAAAGTGGACTATCGAAATAAAGTGTTACCATATATTTTTGCAAGCTGTGAAGTTTGAGCATGTTCTGTTGCTGTTGTTCCTCCGGCCAGGTGATGGCGATAGCGACTCTGTCTGTGTGCTACAACAATCCTCAGGTGTTTCAGGGTGTGGTGAAGATCCGGAAGGGTCAGGCGGTGACGCTCATGATGCAGGCCACAAACATGGGCGCCGTTCAGAGCATCATCGCACAGTACAGTCAGGAGGTGCGTACTTTACTTATCCTTCTGTGTCTGTTATTTACTTATATATAATTAGGGCTGCATCTAACGATTATTTTTGTTGTCGATTAATCTATCGATTATTTCTTCGATTAGTCGACTAATCTAGCGATTATTTTTCCGGTTAATCTAATGCTTATTTTTGGGATTAGCTGATTTATGCATTGGCAAACTTTCCAATAAATAATAAGTACAACAATATATCAGCTGTATTTTGAAGAGGGTAGTGCATCTGTATATTATTTTAACATGAAATCTATAAATGATGACAAAAAAAATTATTTCAGAAAGGGTAATTGTCATTTTATTATGAAATATGCGAACAGGAAGCATTTTTTACTTTATTTTTGACTAATGGTACTATTTCATAAAATGTAAGATACACAGGCCTATTTAGGAAATGTGTTTACTATAGTCTGTTATTAATTACCGTAGTGGGAGTATGATTTACTCAATTAACTTGTCCGAAAATGCACTTGTGTTTATCTGCAAAAAGGTTCACATACACTAGATTGCAGCCTAGGCTACTGTTAAATATAATGTTAGTCGTTTGTTTTTAAAGTCTACATTAGACATCTGCGCGAGACGGATTTCTCCCTTAATAATTCCTAAAAAGCTGACATCTCAGTTCATCGCGATCTCACAAATCTCTGTTATTATAAATGAAACTGGCTGCACAATGAATCTTTCATAATATCTACACTTTGTTTGCTATAATCAGATGATTTGCCAGTATGCAGAATTCAGCACTGAACAAAAAGTCAATTTTGAGCGGTGAGGGGATTCTATCTTAAATGCATCTGATTGGCGTTCAAGAAATCAACACATATGTCTGTGATTGGCTACATTGTTCATCGCTGCAAACATGTTATAAATAGATAGAGACTCTGGCCTGTAAATCGTTTCTATTTTGTTTTAGTTGTTCTTGTTGCTTTTGTGCAACAGATGAATGACAATTTAGTTTTTAGATGTTCAATTTATAGATAATTCTATTTTGCGGGAGTCCCGCGAATCGTTTTATTCTCCCGCAACCAGCACACACACACAAGTGCATTACCGCCCGCGCCGCTCTCGGCCATCAGATCTATGTTCCCGCGCCCGCACTCGGCCATCAGATCTACATTCCCGCGCCCGCACTCGGCCATCAGATCTACATTCCCGCGCCCGCACTCGGCCATCAGATCTATATTCCCGCGCCCGCACTCGGCCATCAGATCTATATTCCCGCGCCCGCACTCGGCCATCAGATCTATATTCCCGCGCCGCACTCGGCCATCAGATCTATATTCCCGCGCCGCTCTCGGCCATCAGATCTACGTTCCCGCGCCCGCACTCGGCCATCAGATCTATATTCCCGCGCCCGCACTCGGCCATCAGATCTATATTCCCGCGCCGTACTCGGCCATCAGATCTACGTTCCCGCGCCGCACTCGGCCATCAGATCTATATTCCCGCGCCGCACTCGGCCATCAGATCTACGTTCCCGCGCCCGCACTCGGCCATCAGATCTACATTCCCGCGCCCGCACTCGGCCATCAGATCTATATTCCCGCGCCGCACTCGGCCATCAGATCTATATTCCCGCGCCGCTCTCGGCCATCAGATCTATATTCCCGCGCCGTACTCGGCCATCAGATCTACGTTCCCGCGCCGCACTCGGCCATCAGATCTACGTTCCCGCGCCGCACTCGGCCATCAGATCTATATTCCCGCTTCCGCACTCGGCCATCAGATCTACGTTCCCGCGCCGCACTCGGCCATCAGATCTATATTCCCGCGCCCGCACTCGGCCATCAGATCTACGTTCCCGCGCCGCACTCGGCCATCAGATCTATATTCCCGCGCCCGCACTCGGCCATCAGATCTACGTTCCCGCGCCGCACTCGGCCATCAGATCTACGTTCCCGCGCCGCACTCGGCCATCAGATCTATATTCCCGCGCCGCACTCGGCCATCAGATCTACGTTCCCGCGCCGCACTCGGCCATCAGATCTATATTCCCGCGCCCGCACTCGGCCATCAGATCTATATTCCCGCGCCGCACTCGGCCATCAGATCTATATTCCCGCGCCGCTCTCGGCCATCAGATCTACGTTCCCGCGCCCGCACTCGGCCATCAGATCTATATTCCCGCGCCCGCACTCGGCCATCAGATCTATATTCCCGCGCCGTACTCGGCCATCAGATCTACGTTCCCGCGCCGCACTCGGCCATCAGATCTATATTCCCGCGCCGCACTCGGCCATCAGATCTACGTTCCCGCGCCCGCACTCGGCCATCAGATCTACATTCCCGCGCCCGCACTCGGCCATCAGATCTATATTCCCGCGCCGCACTCGGCCATCAGATCTATATTCCCGCGCCGCTCTCGGCCATCAGATCTATATTCCCGCGCCGTACTCGGCCATCAGATCTACGTTCCCGCGCCGCACTCGGCCATCAGATCTACGTTCCCGCGCCGCACTCGGCCATCAGATCTATATTCCCGCTTCCGCACTCGGCCATCAGATCTACGTTCCCGCGCCGTACTCGGCCATCAGATCTACGTTCCCGCGCCCGCACTCGGCCATCAGATCTATATTCCCGCGCCGCACTCGGCCATCAGATCTACGTTCCCGCGCCGCACTCGGCCATCACTCGGCCATCAGATCTACATTCCCGCGCCGCACTCGGCCATCAGATCTACATTCCCGCGCCGCACTCGGCCATCAGATCTACGTTCCCGCGCCGCACTCGGCCATCACTCGGCCATCAGATCTACGTTCCCGCGCCGCACTTGGCCATCAGATCTATATTCCCGCTTCCGCACTCGGCCATCAGATCTATATTCCCGCTTCCGCACTCGGCCATCAGATCTATATTCCCGCGCCGCACTCGGCAATCAGATCTATATTCCCGCGCCGCACTCGGCCATCAGATCTATATTCCCGCGCCCGCACTCGGCCATCAGATCTACGTTCCCGCGCCGCACTCGGCCATCAGATCTATATTCCCGCGCCCGCACTCGGCCATCAGATCTACGTTCCCGCGCCGCACTCGGCCATCAGATCTATATTCCCGCGCCCGCACTCGGCCATCAGATCTATATTCCCGCGCCGCACTCGGCCATCAGATCTATATTCCCGCGCCGCTCTCGGCCATCAGATCTACGTTCCCGCGCCCGCACTCGGCCATCAGATCTATATTCCCGCGCCCGCACTCGGCCATCAGATCTATATTCCCGCGCCGCACTCGGCCATCAGATCTACGTTCCCGCGCCCGCACTCGGCCATCAGATCTACATTCCCGCGCCCGCACTCGGCCATCCGATCTATATTCCCGCGCCGCTCTCGGCCATCAGATCTATATTCCCGCGCCGTACTCGGCCATCAGATCTACGTTCCCGCGCCCGCACTCGGCCATCAGATCTATATTCCCGCGCCGCACTCGGCCATCAGATCTACGTTCCCGCGCCCGCACTCGGCCATCAGATCTATATTCCCGCGCCGCACTCGGCCATCCGATCTATATTCCCGCGCCGCTCTCGGCCATCAGATCTATATTCCCGCGCCGTACTCGGCCATCAGATCTACGTTCCCGCGCCGCACTCGGCCATCAGATCTACGTTCCCGCGCCGCACTCGGCCATCAGATCTACGTTCCCGCGCCGCACTCGGCCATCAGATCTATATTCCCGCTTCCGCACTCGGCCATCAGATCTACGTTCCCGCGCCGTACTCGGCCATCAGATCTACGTTCCCGCGCCCGCACTCGGCCATCAGATCTATATTCCCGCGCCGCACTCGGCCATCAGATCTACGTTCCCGCGCCGCACTCGGCCATCACTCGGCCATCAGATCTACGTTCCCGCGCCGCACTCGGCCATCAGATCTACATTCCCGCGCCGCACTCGGCCATCAGATCTACATTCCCGCGCCCGCACTCGGCCATCAGATCTACGTTCCCGCGCCGCACTCGGCCATCACTCGGCCATCAGATCTACGTTCCCGCGCCGCACTCGGCCATCAGATCTATATTCCCGCTTCCGCACTCGGCCATCAGATCTATATTCCCGCTTCCGCACTCGGCCATCAGATCTATATTCCCGCGCCGCACTCGGCCATCAGATCTATATTCCCGCGCCGCACTCGGCCATCAGATCTATATTCCCGCGCCCGCACTCGGCCATCAGATCTACGTTCCCGCGCCGCACTCGGCCATCAGATCTACGTTCCCGCGCCCGCACTCGGCCATCAGATCTATATTCCCGCGCCGCACTCGGCCATCAGATCTATATTCCCGCGCCCGCACTCGGCCATCAGATCGTGGGTCCCGCGGGAGTGCAGGTCTCTAGTCTACATGTGCATACAAAACTTTTAAAAACTGGCAAATGCACTGAAAGCTTCGTTAACAGAAGTTATAAATTAAAGTCCATTTTATCGTCGCCGAATGGGGCATAGTTTGCATAGTGAACAAAGCACCTTTCTGTTTGGCCGTAGTTTAAAGTATTCGCATACTTTGGATGATCGTGGTCTGTCATTTTCACCATGAGAGGCAGCAGAAGCCGCCATTACTCGATATTTAAACGTAAATAATTAATGTGACGTGTCGATGCATTTCATGCGTGTTGACGTATTTTCATAGTCAACGTAATCGATGACGTCGACGCGTCGTTGCGGCCCTATAATATAATGTGTGTGTGTGTATAATGTCATAATCAGGGATGCACATAAGTGGTGCGCAGGTGCGCATGCGCCACCCAATTAAACAATGCGTACCAGATGAATTGCCGCAACCCTCATTTGCGTACCTAAGATTTGGGGATAGATAGGTGCGCAATCTGTGGTGTTGGATAGGCCTCAGAACTAGAGATGCGCGGATGGGCTATTTCATCCGCAACCGCATCGCAAAACTCATCATCCGTCCGCCATCCATCCGCACCAACGTTTTTGACCAATTTTCAAAACTGCACCCGCCCGCCATCCGCTGATTGGGCAATGCAAGGCGCTGCTGATGACAGCCGCGAGACTAGAAAACTCTCTTACCTCAGAATATCAGCAGTGAACTCCGTCTCCGATCGGCACACATGGACAAAAATAAATAAATAATTTAAATAAATAAATAGCCTAAATTAAACGAACTTCGGCAAACCTGACCGTACAATATTTTCATTGTAGCCTAATAGAAAACGCACTTTGGCACATCATTTAGGATTTTTCGTTGGTGCGCCATCATGCCTACAAAAAGACAGATTAAATGTAATATTAATAATTGATCCATGTCGGTATACACAGCCTAATATTTTACACTTAGGCTATAACAAAAAAATAGCCTAAACAATCAAGATAGCCTATTTACTTTTTTTATTTATTAAAACCAGGAAATTGTTTAATGAAACATGGATTAAAATTAAGATACAATTGATACAAAACGAAATTCGCTTTAAAGGAACACTCCACCGTTTTTTGAAATAGGGCTTATTCACTTTCTTTCCTACATTTAGATAGGTGGGCAAATGCATTTTTGTCTCAGTGCATGCATTGTTTTAGTTTGACAGGGTCGGCGCTAGCTTAGCTTAGCACAATGAATGGAATCCTTTGTTGCCAGCTAGCATGTCCTGAGTAAAAGTGATATAAAAATTTTAAAAAAAACACCTAATTACTTCTTGTGGCCTGCGTATTCACAACAAGTACAAATAGTGATGCAGATTAACACTAGGCGATTTCCTAGGCAGATATTGACATATATATTAAGGACTATATTAGGGGGAAGCACAGGCGAAGCACTGCTACTTGGGCGTGATATCTCTGCGCCCAAGTAGCAGTGCTTCACCTGTGCTTCCCCCTAATATAGTCCCAAGTCAATATCTGCATAGGTAATCGTCTAGTGTTAATCTGCATCGCTATTTGTACTTGTTGTGAATACGCAGGCCACAAGAAGTAATTAGGTGGGTTTTTTAAATTTTTATATCACTTTTACTCAGGACATGCTAGCTGGCAACAAAGGATTCCATTCATTATGCTAAGCTAAGCTAGCGCCGACCCTGTCAAACTAAAACAATGCATGCACTGAGACAAAAATGCATTTGCCCACCTATCTAAATGTAGGAAAGAAGGTGAATAAGCCCTATTTCAAAAAACGGTGGAGTGTTCCTTTAAAGAAAGGCTTTGTGCTTTCTGTTTGAGGTCTCTGTGAAAGTTTGAAAGTCTTTTAGTCCCGCGGCGCTTTCAGAGTGGTCGCGTCCTTAATGGAGAACTGTCACTCACGTAAGATTGTTTTTTCCTCATAAATGACAAAAAAAAAGACAAACCATCAATTAAAAAAAATATATATATATAAAAAAAGGATGGATTTATAGCGTTTTGGGGGAAAAAATTGATGGATGACCTTCTATTGCCTTTGTTTTTAATTCTCCTTTTTTGAGTTTGTCACGTAAAGTTACCTCCTTCGCCGGCGTTGCCATCTCTGATAATAACAAGCAGTCTGCATAGACTCGACTAGGCCATATTAGCCTACTGCCTGATAAAAATTTGACTATTTTAAAGTGTGCTCTTTTTTTTATTTTTGGATGTAGGTATAGTCAGATAACAATATTTAACAATGGGTTAAGGAAAAAATGTGAGGACCAAGCAACAACCCCAGGTTCTCCCCTGAGAACAAGACCAAAAATGTTATGTGCACCCCTGGTCATAATCATTTAACAAACAAGTATTAATTACTTCAATGAACTCATTGTTTCTGCATTAAATTATTACATTGTTTAAATTAATACCTCTTTCGCTAACTGTGATTTTGTATATGTACATTCAGTTGATTGAATTGAATCTTAAACCTTTGACAAAATCTTCCAATCTGCGTTTCCACTGCTGAGCCAGAGAGAGAGAGCCGTTGTCATGTATAGATGTCATGAAACTGCTTCACAAACACTCAAAGTGTCATTATTTCTGTGTTACAGTAATTCATATTATGACAGAAGTTCTGGGATGAAAGTGTATAGTTTTAGTGTAAGTGTATAGTGTATAAACACTGATGTCTACAGTAGTGATCAAAATAGAGTAAATCACCTTTTGAAAGTAACTTGAAGCTTCAAATGGAGATTGTATCATTACAGCATTTCACCAGTAGGTGGCGACAAAAGACGTTAAAAAATGTGTTTGTCATTGAATCATCCGTTCAAGAGATTCGAACAAATAATAATTAATTAAAAAAAATTAATCAGAACCTCTAATAATTTACATGTTATTTTGTTTAGTTATATATATATATATGTGTGTGTGTGTGTGTGTGTGTGTGTGTGTGTCTCTTGCATGTATGTAATTATTTTAGATAAGAGATATTTTACTTCTTTTTTTTTTTTTTATTATGTTATAGTTATGATATGTTGTTAAATGTTTAATATGTGTGTGCCGTGTAATAGCCGGTGATGCTGATACGGCAATAAACTCAAATACACCTATTAATCCTGTAATCCCGTCGTTCCCCCACAGATCCTGCAGAAAGTGTCCATCACGGACCCGTCCCGGGAGCAAACGCTGTGTGTCCTGAATCTGATCGGGGAGAAGAGTGTGTCCCGAGCAGCGCTGACGCCCCGAGCGCATCACATCTCTCCAGTGTGTGTGTCGGCAGCGATGATCCTGGCGGCCCTCAGCTGGCAGTACCTGAACTCCACCGCGGGGCCAGCAGGGGGCGCCGACATGCAGGGGCACTGACACACACACACACACACACACACACACACACACACACACACACACACACACACACACACACACACCTGCCCAAACAAGAGGACTGAATAAAGGCTTTAGTTCGGGAGTCCAAGCTTGTTTTCTGTATAGGTGAACCTCACAAACATTGTCCAGGTCGTGTTTCACCTCATAATCAAGCGAGGAGAAATAAGACAATTAAGCCTATTACAATTTTTGACTTTTACAATAAATACAATAAAAAAATTAAAATAAAAGTAAAAATATCAAATATTATAAATATAAATAATATATAAATGATCATTTTTATCAAGCTTGTATATTTAAGTTCTGTAATTTCACTTAAATGACAATTAATAGGTAATTTTCATTGCCATTGAAGTGGAATTACTGAACTTAAATATGCGAGCTTGATAAAAATGATCATTCTAGAAGAAAATTTAAGATGGCACTCAGAGGCTTTTGCATCTGAACTCTTCATATACATAAAACTGGAAAAATAACGGATTGTATATATTTAAGCTATATATATGACCATGCATATATATAATGTATATGTATGTATGTACATGTATATTATAACTTGTTTGTAAAATAGAAATAATATATAGATCTATATATATATACACACAATTTATAACATACATGTACAGTGTATAGTACAATTTGAATAAATGGTCATATATAGCTTAAATATATAATGTCTGTGTTTTTTCATCTGTTTTTGGGGTGAAATATGATCTGCAGACTCTTGAGATTCACCCGGTTGCAGTGAACGCATCTCTGACGGACGTTTGAGACTCGAGAGAGAGTGTGTGTGATTCTGTGACTCTCTGACGGATGTTTGAGACTCGAGAGAGTGTGTGTGTGATTCTGTGACTCTCTGACGGATGTTTGAGACTCGAGAGAGTGTGTGTGTGATTCTGTGACTCTCTGACGGATGTTTGAGACTCGAGAGAGTGTGTGATTTCTGTGACTCTGAGGATTTTGTTGATTTCCTGTTTTTTGTTTTTTTTCTTGTTCCATCAAACCATCCTAAAGTCAAGCTCACGGGCAGAAACACATTTTCATTGCGATTATAGAATTCATAATCTGTCATTTAGACAGATTGGTTTTGTTTTAAGTACATGCAGACTTTCAAGCGGTTGCATTCTGACGATTAAAACCCTTTATCGCACGAAACTCGTCATATTTCACCACAAAATCTAAGAAAAAAGACTAATTTTGGGACTATTATATTTTGCTGCATTGTAAAGTATTATAATGCATTATTTTTTTTGTGCTGATTTTCTCAGTTGTTGGATTTGTATGAAATAAAACAAAACAAAGGAATAAAATAATAATAATGATGAATATAATGTCAGTCTTAAAGACTTTTCCCGCTCCTGATTATGGGGTGAAAGTGACCCAGACGTAGTTTTGAAAGGTTTGAAGTGGTTTTGAAGAGTGAGATCGTGTGTTTAGATGGTTTTGCACATGAATTGGTCCATTTTTCAGTGGGTCAGTTTGAATATTCATTCAGTCACTGCGAACGAAGCAGCGAACCAAAACATGTGACTGTGAAGTGTCCTTAATATACAGCTTTTATGTGGGAAAGCTGGCATGAACTGTACATACCAACATTCAGTGTATTTAGCATTGCTATGTAATGTGGGAGTTTGGTTTGTAAATAAATGTAGAGATCTTAAATGAATGAATGTGTCCTTTGCTTCATTGATGTGGAGATGTGTGTGTGATGTTGCACCTGCACATGTAAACACTTTCTCTGCTTTAGACCTTGGCTTGTCTTGTGACGGCTGTTAGAGCACCTGACCGTCACTCACATGATGTTTTACTGAGCCGGGGCTTTAACAGAGGGAATCTCACATCTCGTGGCTTTGGTGAATCTTCAGCTTGAGAGACTGAGGAACAGAATCTGATGCTCAGGTAAACTCTGTTCTTACAATATTAGTATTTTGAATAGTTTGAAAAATAATGTGGCATGAAATTTTATATGAGACGTTTTTGTAGCATAATAATAAGTAGCATAATTGTCTAGAATAGGAACTTTTATTGACTAGATAGTGTTAATAAAATATATATGTATATAATTATGTATTTATGTAAATTTATTTGAATGTAATCAAATTTATTTAATATTTTATTAGTCTTTTATTCACAAAAAAATAATTATTTTGTGTTGTATTTTAATTTAGATTGTAACTAGGTTTAAAGATTTTGTGTATTTTAAATGTTTTATATTTTTCATTAATAATGTCTTAATCAAATATTGCAATGAAATTGTAACAAGTTTTTATTTTAAAAATTCAGAATAATTTTACATGCGTATTTATTTATTTATTTGGATTTGATCTCATTTAAATATATTTTATCATTTTAATTATGAAAAGTCTTAATTTTTTATTCACATGAATATTACAAACATGGTTAATCAAATATTGCAAAATATTTTATGTGTTATATTTACATTTTATGTAATTTGAATATTTAATATTTTTAAGTAATAATGTCTTAATTTTTTATTAGTCTTATTTTGACATTTTTATTTAAATAAAAATTACAATCATGGTTAATCAAATATTACAATGAAATTAAAACAAGTTTTAGAAAAAATCAAAAGTATTTTATGTGTTTTATTTGTGTGATCTAATTTAAATGTTTTATATTTTTAATTAATATTGTATTTTTTTAAATTATTTAACATCAGTGCTAATATCACTCCACATCTGTGGCAGTGACAGTAATAACTCTGCTGTATTTCCTCAGGATGTGGCGTGTGTGTGTCGTGTGTGTGTGTGCTCTGCTGTCCGTCACCTGTGGCCGCCCACATCTCTCCACAGGGTCACATGACATGATCAACATCATCAACACGGCTCAGACCACGTGGACGGTAGGAGGGGTTTGGTTTTTCTGCTCTATTTGAAGGACTGATGCACCTGTTTATCCTTCTCTCTTCTCTCTTCTGTCTTCTGTCTTCTCTCTTCTGTCTTCTCTCTTCTGTCTTCTCTCTTCTCTCTTCTGTCTTCCTCTTTCGTTTCTTCTCAGGCGGGTGTGAATTTCCAGAATGTGGCGTCAGGATTTCTGAAGTCCCTCTGTGGGACCCTGATGAACGGCCCCCGACTGCCTGACACGTGAGTCTAAAACTGAGGACAAACAAGACCAATTTAGGATTTAGCATCACTTCAGGAAATGAATTCTGTCATAAAACAGCAATAAATGCAATTAATCTGCATGCTAAAGTTCTTTGATTGGTGTTTATTTAAAGTTCAGTGGGTTGAAAAGCATCTGCCACATGCATGTGTGTGAAGTTGTGTTAACATTTGCATTTGCACACATCTGAGTTTTACACACACAGTCATTTTAATGGAAATAAAGCTGTATCTGTATCTCACTGACATGGGTAATGCACTCTAAAATAAAATGCATTAATAGACTAATTAAACAAATCATTTAAAAACAAAATTTTCATTATAATTTAAATTTAAAGTACTTATATATTATGGCAATATTTATTGTACAAACTTTAATTTATGCTGATTTGCAAAACAATAATATAAATAAATAACAATGAGAAATTACAAAAAATTGCACTGCATAAAATAAATGAGAACAACGATTTATAAAATGATTAAAAAAATTGCATTATGGTATATAAATAAATAACAATAATGAGAAATAATGACAAAATTGCACTACATTAAATAAATAAAAACAAGAAATAATGGCAAAATTGCACTAAATTAAATAAATAAATACAAATAAAAAAATAACAATGAGAAATAATGACAAAAATTGCACTAAATTAAATAAATTAAACAATTAAAAAAATAACAATGAGAAATAATGACAAATTGCACCGATATCAACATTTTGGCCGATACCGATAACCGATAATTCTTTATATTTGAAAACCGATATATTGACCAATAAATCTAAATCCCAAATTTTATATCATTTTTGAGAGCCTGGTTACAAAAACAAATGTCTCACAAATAAAAGCCATCATTCTCATTATAATTTGATGACAGACTTGCTCTTATGAGACTTGTTGCATTAAACGTGTTCTCCTTTTTCAAAGTGATTTCAATCATTTTTCAAGCAGTTCAAAACCATTATGTTGAACAGTCGCATCGGAAGTGTCTCAGCTGGAGGAAATAATACTATATTTATCGGATTTAATATATCAGCAAAATGTTCTTATCGGACCGATAACAATAACATCAAATAGAACATGTGTCAGCCGATACTGATATGGTGGCCGATATATCGGGCATCCCTACAATCAATAAATAAATGACAAATAATGACAAAATTGCTCTACAATAAATACATAGGTAACAATGAGAAATAATGACAAAGTGCAGTACATGAAATAAAAATGAGAATTTAGGGGATTAAATGTGTAAAATAATTATGTCACAATGAAAAAAGGCTCTTAAAAATGGGCTTGATTTTCTTTATTTAAAACATATTTTCTTAATTACATCTACATTTATGCATTTATCCAAAGCGAACAAAAGCATTAAGTCAAAGAACCAACAGTATTCGAAACAAACAATGCCAGGATTATCAGACAAACCACAAAAAAAGTACAACGTTTTTTGTAGAAAGTGGGGTTACACTTTATTTTAAGGTGTCATTGCTACAGTGTAATTATATATTTAAGTACTGAGTAATAATAATTAACTACATGTACTTACTATAGGGTTAGGGTAGGATTAGGGTTTGGTTGAGGGTTAGTTGCATGAAATTATGCATAATTTACTGTTATTACTATGGTAAGTACATGTAACATATGGAACAAGGACACTGTAAAATAAAGTGTAACCGAAAGTGGTTTGAAAGGGTTTAATATCTGAATAAAAAGTGATTTAGCATAAAGAACAGAATTTCCTCAGTGTGTGTGTGTGTGTGTGTGTGTGTGTGTGTGTGTGTGTGTGTGTGTGTGTGTGTGTGTGTGTGTGTGTGTGTGTGTGTGTGTGTGTGTGTGTGTGTGTGTGTGTGTGTGTGTGTGTGTGTGTGTGTGTGTGTGTGTGTGTGTGTGTGTGTGTGTGTGTGTGTGTGTGTGTGTGTGTGTGTGTGTGTTTTCTGCGTCTGCAGGGTGAAACACGCCGCCGATGTGAATCTTCCGGACAGTTTTGACCCGCGGGCCGAGTGGCCGTACTGTAAAAGCCTCGGGCAGATCCGGGATCAGGGATCCTGCGGCTCCTGCTGGGTAAACACTCGTACAAACGTGTGTGTGTGCAAGGCTACGTATACATTAATCCGGATACATACATTCGGATAACAACGTTTTCGTTTTAAAAAAGTCGAAAGATTAAAGTCGAAATATTTCGAGAAATGTTTAATATTTCGAGATTAAAGTCGAAATATTTAATATTTCCAGATTAAAGTCGAAATATTTAATATTTCCAGATTAAAGTCGAAATATTTCGAGATTAAAGTCGAAATATTTCAGGTTAAAGTAAAAATATTTCAAGATTAAAGTAAAAATATTTAGACTTTAATCTCGAAATATTTCTAGATTAAAGTACAAATATTTAATATTTCGAGATTAAAGTACAAATATTTCGAGATTAAAGTACAAATATTTCGAGATTAAAGTACAAATATTTAATATTTCCAGATTAAAGTCGAAATATTTAATATTTCCAGATTAAAGTCGAAATATTTCGAGAGTAAAGTCGAAATTATTTCGCGATAACTCAAGATTTCGAGTTACTTTTTCACATTTATTGACTGACAGCTCATGCTGAGATAAATAAATTGAAGAGGTGTGTGTGTGTGTGTGTGTGTGTGTGTGTAAACATGATGGTTATTGTAGTTCTAGACTAAATGTGAACATGTATTTGCTCTTCTCACGCACGAAAACATTCAGTATTCCTCAAAATGAATATAAACAGTAAAATACAATCTCAGAATTTTACGCAAAACTTTTATAATTAACTAAATTGCACAAATATACTTTATGTATTTAATCTCACTTTATTAACCAGTGTCTTTGCTGCTGACCTTCAAGATCTAATTCAACCATACTAATGAGCAAACATTACTTTAGATTAGATTTAGAAATAAGAGGTTAGTTTGAGCGGCGCCCTCTACTGTACAGGAGTAAACCTGCGTTTCCTTCAGCCTGAGGATTACTCACTTCACTTTTGGTGTGAAAGGGCCTTTACATTTGCCAAAAATAGAACTTTTTATGTTGTTATTAAAAAACAAACGAGCAAGCCCAGCCCAGCTGAGAAAAAGTAACGCAAAAGTAACATAACACACAACCTTTTCATAAAAAGTGCGTGATTTTTTTCTCACTTTTTCTATTTCTCACTCATTTATGTAGTGCAATGGCATTATTTCTGTGTGTTATTTCTGTAGTGATGTAGTGATGTCTGGTGTGTGTGTGTGCAGGCGTTCGGTGCGGTGGAAGCCATGTCTGACCGCATCTGCATCCAAGGTAAAGGAAAGGTTTCGGTGGAGATCACGGCTGAAGATCTGCTGTCCTGCTGTGAGGAGTGTGGCTTCGGGTGTGTGTCCTCAGCAACAGCTGTAGTCATGGTTATAAATATGGTTATGGTTATGGTTATAGTTATAGTTATAGTTATGGTTATAAATATGGTTATAGTTATGGTTATGGTTATAGTTATAGTTATGGTTATGGTTATAGTTATAGTTATAGTTATGGTTATAGTTATAGTTATAGTTATAGTTATAGTTATAGTTATGGTTATGGTTATGGTTATGGTTATGGTTATAGTTATGGTTATAGTTATGGTTATGGTTATGGTTATAAATATGGTTATAGTTATAGTTATGGTTATGGTTATAGTTATAGTTATGGTTATAAATATGGTTATAGTTATGGTTATAGTTATGGTTATAGTTATAGTTATGGTTATAGTTATAGTTATGGTTATAAATATGGTTATAGTTATGGTTATGGTTATAGTTATGGTTATAGTTATAGTTATGGTTATGGTTATAGTTATGGTTATGGTTATAAATATGATTATAGTAATAGTTATGGTTATGGTTATGGTTATAAATATGGTTATGGTTATGGTTATAGTTATAGTTATGGTTATGGTTATAGTTATAGTTATGGTTATGGTTATGGTTATAGTTATAGTTATAGTTATAGTTATGGTTATAGTTATAGTTATAGTTATGGTTATGGTTATAGTTATAGTTATGGTTATGGTTATAGTTATGGTTATAGTTATAGTTATGGTTATGGTTATGGTTATAGTTATAGTTATAGTTATGGTTATGGTTATAGTTATAGTTATGGTTATAGTTATGGTTATAGTTATAGTTATAGTTATAGTTATAGTTATGGTTATAAATATGATTATAGTTATAGTTATAGTTATGGTTATGGTTATAGTTATAGTTATGGTTATGGTTATAAATATGGTTATGGTTATAGTTATAGTTATGGTTATGGTTATAGTTATAGTTATGGTTATGGTTATAGTTATAGTTATGGTTATGGTTATAGTTATAGTTATGGTTTTGGTTATGGTTATGGTTATAGTTATAGTTATAGTTATGGTTATAGTTATAGTTATAGTTATAGTTATGGTTATGGTTATAGTTATGGTTATAGTTATAGTTATAGTTATGGTTATAGTTATGGTTATGGTTATGGTTATGGTTATAGTTATGGTTATGGTTATGGTTATAGTTATAGTTATAGTTATGGTTATGGTTAGTTATGGTTATGGTTTAACATCTGAGTAGAAACATCTGTCATCTGTGCTGATTCTCAGGTGTTCTGGAGGTTATCCGGCAGAAGCGTGGGATTACTGGACTAAATCCGGCCTGGTGACCGGAGGACTTTATGGATCCAACGTGGGTGAGTCTGGATCTTTACAGTATAATAATAAAGAATAACTGTACTGAGGCTCTTCAACTTCATTCTGCTGGATTTACGTTAGTTTTACATTCGTTTCTTTTGTCAAATCTGCAGTAACATCATCTAGTATGGTGGTATGAACATTATGATAAATATCTCCTTTTGTGTTCTGCAAAAAAAGTGTGAGATGACATGAGTCACAGGTAGCCTATAAAACTATGGAACTTTGGTACAATAATATGGTTTAACAGAATATTGAAATAAATCAAATAAAAACTATATTACAATTTTTACTTTAAAACAAACAAAAATAATAAATAAAATAACAAAATATTAAATAAATAATAAAATGCCAAACATTTAATTAATTAAAATTAAACAAAAATAATACAATAAAATATTACAATAAATAAAAAAATATTCAAATTAAACAAACATACTAAAAGAAAAAATATTAAAATAAATAGAAAATTAATTAATTAAATTAAACTGAAATAAACAAGAATAATAAAATAACAAAACATTAAAATTAAATAAAATAATAAAATTAAATGTTAAAATAAATGTTTTAATTAAATAAAAAACTTTCACATAAATACAATAAAATAAAATATTAAAATAATAATACTACTACTAATAAAATAAATGAGTTCTTTCTGCTCACGTCTAGGCTGCAGACCCTACAGCATCGCCCCCTGTGAGCATCATGTGAACGGCACGCGTCCGCCGTGTTCAGGAGAGCAAAACACACCGCAGTGTGACACCGCCTGTATCCCGCAGTACAGCGTGCCCTACACACACGACAAACACTTCGGTGAGTGCCTGCTGCTTCATCCTCTGTCTCTAGTCTCTGTAACTCTGACTGACTCCGTCGCCCCCTGCAGGCTATAAAGCGTACAACCTTCCCTCGGACCCGAAGCAGATCATGACTGAACTTTACAACAACGGCCCGGTGGAAGCGGCCTTCACCGTCTATGAGGACTTTCTGCTCTACAAGACGGGTCAGAAACACACGCTTTAAAGGGAGAGTTCACACAAACTGAACATTAGCCCATGATTTACTCGCCCTCAACTCAACCTAGGTGTGTATGACATTCTTCTGTCAGATGAACATAATCAGAGTTATATTAATAAATGTCCTGGTTCCTCCGAGCTTTATAATGGCAGTGAATGGCCGTTTTTGTTTTGAAGTCCAGAAAAGTGCATCTATCCATGATAATGACAATGGATAATATCCATGATTTATGATGGACAGATGCACTTTTATGATGGATGGATGCACTTTTATGATGGATAGATGCACTTTTATCATGGATAGATGCACTTTTATGATGGATAGATGCACTTTTATCATGGATAGATGCACTTTTATGATGGATAGATGCACTTTTATGATGGATAGATACACTTTTATGATGGACAGATGCACGTTTATGATGGATGGATGCACTTTTATCATGGATAGATGCACTTTTATCATGGATAGATACACTTTTATGATGGATGGATGCACTTTTATGATGGATGGATGCACTTTTATGATGGATAGATGCACTTTTATGATGGATAGATGCACTTTTATGATGGATAGATGCACTTTTATCATGGATAGATGCACTTTTATCATGGATAGATGCACTTTTATGATGGATGCACTTTTATGATGGATAGATACACTTTTATGATGGATAGATATACTTTTATGATGGATAGATACACTTTTATGATGGATAGATGCACTTTTATGATGGATAGATGCACTTTTATGATGATAGACGCACTTTTATGATGGATAGATACACTTTTATGATGGATAGATGCACTTTTATGATGGATAGATACACTTTTATGATGGATAGATACACTTTTATGATGGATAGATGCACTTTTATGATGGATAGATACACTTTTATGATGGATAGATACACTTTTATGATGGATAGATGCACTTTTATGATGGATAGATGCACTTTTATGATGGATAGATGCACTTTTATGATGGATAGATGCACTTTTATGATGGATAGATGCACTTTTATGATGGATAGATGCACTTTTATGATGGATAGATACACTTTTATGATGGATAGATGCACTTTTATGATGGATAGATGCACTTTTATGATGGATAGATACACTTTTATGATGGATAGATGCACTTTTATGATGGATGGATGCACTTTTATGATGGACAGATGCACGTTTATGATGGATGGATGCACTTTTATGATGGATAGATGCACTTTTATGATGGATAGATACACTTTTATGATGGATAGATGCACTTTTATGATGGATAGATGCACTTTTATGATGGATAGATACACTTTTATGATGGATAGATGCACTTTTATGATGGATAGATGCACTTTTATGATGGATAGATGCACTTTTATGATGGATAGATGCACTTTTATGATGGATAGATACACTTTTATGATGGATAGATGCACTTTTATGATGGATAGATGCACTTTTATGATGGATAGATACACTTTTATGATGGATAGATGCACTTTTATGATGGATAGATACACTTTTATGATGGATAGATGCACTTTTATGATGGATAGATGCACTTTTATGATGGATAGATACACTTTTATGATGGATAGATGCACTTTTATGATGGATAGATACACTTTTATGATGGATAGATGCACTTTTATGATGGATAGATACACTTTTATGATGGATAGATGCACTTTTATGATGGATGGATGCACTTTTATGATGGACAGATGCACGTTTATGATGGATGGATGCACTTTTATGATGGATAGATGCACTTTTATGATGGACAGATGCACGTTTATGATGGATGGATGCACTTTTATGATGGATAGATGCACTTTTATGATGGATAGATACACTTTTATGATGGATAGATATACTTTTATGATGGATAGATATACTTTTATGATGGATAGATACACTTTTATGATGGATAGATGCACTTTTATGATGGATAGATACACTTTTATGATGGATAGATGCACTTTTATGATGGATGGATGCACTTTTATGATGGATAGATACACTTTTATGATGGATAGATGCACTTTTATGATGATAGATACACTTTTATGATGGATAGATGCACTTTTATGATGGATAGATGCACTTTTATGATGGATAGATGCACTTTTATGATGGATAGATACACTTTTATGATGGATAGATGCACTTTTATGATGGATAGATGCACTTTTATGATGGATGGATGCACTTTTATGATGGACAGATGCACGTTTATGATGGATGGATGCACTTTTATGATGGATAGATGCACTTTTATGATGGACAGATGCACGTTTATGATGGATAGATGCACTTTTATGATGGATAGATGCACTTTTATGATGGATGGATGCACTTTTATGATGGATAGATGCACTTTTATGATGGATAGATACACTTTTATGATGGATAGATATACTTTTATGATGGATAGATACACTTTTATGATGGATAGATATACTTTTATGATGGATAGATACACTTTTATGATGGATAGATGCACTTTTATGATGGATAGATACACTTTTATGATGGATAGATGCACTTTTATGATGGATGGATGCACTTTTATGATGGATAGATACACTTTTATGATGGATAGATGCACTTTTATGATGGATAGATGCACTTTTATGATGGATAGATACACTTTTATGATGGATAGATGCACTTTTATGATGGATAGATGCACTTTTATGATGGACAGATGCACGTTTATGATGGATGGATGCACTTTTATGATGGATAGATGCACTTTTATGATGGATAGATACACTTTTATGATGGATAGATATACTTTTATGATGGATAGATGCACTTTTATGATGGATAGATGCATTTTTATGATGGATGGATGCACTTTTATGATGGATAGATGCATTTTTATGATGGATGGATGCACTTTTATGATGGACAGATGCATTTTTATGATGGATGGATGCACTTTTATGATGGATAGATGCACTTTTATGATGGACAGATGCACTTTTATGATGGACAGATGCACTTTTATGATGGATAGATGCACGTTTATGATGGATAGATGCACTTTTATGGACTTCAAAACAGAAACAGCGATTCACTGCCATTATAAAGCTTGGAAGAGCCAGGACATTTATTAATATAACTCTGATTGTATTCGTCTGACAGAAGAATGTCATATACACCTAGGATGACTTGAGTGAGTGTGAGTAAATCATGGGCTAATGTTCATTTTTGGGTGAACTATCCGTTTCATGTCTTTAGCCATCATCTGCAGAGCTTCTGTGTGACTGTGTTGATCTCTCAGGTGTGTACCAGCACGTGACCGGGTCTGCGTTGGGAGGTCATGCGGTGAAGATCCTGGGCTGGGGAGAGGAGAAAGGAACGCCGTTCTGGCTCGTGGCCAACTCCTGGAACACCGACTGGGGAGACAATGGTGAGACTGAGCCGGACACAAACCGGATCAGCGCCGGACTCATGATGATGATGATGCACACTGCTGCATCTTTATTATCTTAATGTGTAGAATAATTATATTTTAAGAAACTAGTTTCTGATATTAAATATTGTGGAAATGATGATATTATATATATATTGCATATTTTATATAGTTTCTTTTATATATATATATATATATATATATATAAGAAACTACATAAAATATACAATATTATTAAAATAATGTATAATCATTATCATTCACAATAATTACATTAATGCATTTAAAAAAAATATATTATAATTATTATAAATGATAATTATTATACATAGTTTTAATAATAAATTATATATATATTTATTTATTTATTTATATTTATTTTATTTTTTATTAATATGTAATAATTATTATTTATAATAATTTCAGAACTTTATGATTGTAAATGTGAGATGTGACCTGCAGGGATGGTTCTGGTTTTGTCTTTCGCAGGGTACTTTAAGATCCTGAGGGGCCGAGATGAGTGTGGCATTGAGAGTGAGATGGTGGCTGGTGTTCCTCAGCTCTGACATCATCACTTCACCAAAACCAGAAACAGAAATAAAACTGTGTCTGTGTCTCATGATTAATGCATTCTAGAATAATACACAACAACTGATTAATAACCAGTTACGATAATGTGAAAAAATAAAGACATGTCATTTACATTTTATATTATGGTAATGTTTATTGAACAGCCTTTAATTTATGATGATGTTCACTAATCACTACATAGTATTGCAGTGATCTGAGTTGACAGTAATTAAGACTAATGAGAATGTGGATTGTGTGTTTCACCCGGTGGATGTTTGTGGTACTGCGCCTGAACAAACCCTCACAGCAAACTCAATAGACTTCACATTTGGAACAATCTGGCTTTGATTTGATTGATTTAGGTTCCAATTTGTCCAATGAAATGTAATATAATTAATATAATTTTTTTTTACATTTGCTTTATAATAAACTTAAACTTCTATAGCATTCTCATTTTTAGAAGTTCTTTCACTTTAGGAACAATTTGAAGTGTATTTTTTTAAAAGAGACCAACCGTAGGTCTAAACTCATTCATGAATTACAAACGTATAAGTTGATATTTAAGTGCATTTTCACATCTATGTTCAAAAAGGAGGTTAAGATATTTCTCCTTAAAGTCCCCCTGTTGTCGATCATTTTATCCCTTAAAACTCCTCTCTGATCACCAAAATGACATATTTAAATGTTTTTTTCCTTGAAAAATAATTCTTCATGCCTTAAAATATCTTGACTGTAACTCGACACCCTTGCCTCATTTAGTATTTGCGGTTCTGTGAATATTCAAATGAGCCCCGCCTCCACTCACTCCCTCAGCTCAGAGATCCACTGGTTGACGATCACACGTTGATCTGATTGGTTACAAGGAAGTTTGTGACGTCAGAAACACCAGCGATTTCAAAGCGTGTGTTTGAGACTGTCTTTGGTTCACTGCAGTTTTAAGGAGGAAATACTCAGCAATGCTGTCGACTTATGAACTTACACATGGTTTGTCTTAAAGCATATTAAAAACACCACATAGACACATAAACAACATTAAGAGCTGGATTTTCACCACAAGGGGGACCTTAATATCTGATATGTTTAAATGCATCATGAATATGTTCATATTGATGAGTGTGTTTATTATACAGCACCAGCACGTCAATCAGGACGTGACCTTCATAAACCCCACAGATCTAGATTGCGCCAGTTCAGTCCCGGCACGTGACACACAAACCAAACTCAACCATCGCTTCACACGCTTTCATTTTTATATTCGAAACAAATGATACGCAGGTCAAAACTTCAGTGGCATAAG
The DNA here is from genome assembly GCF_965113295.1 of Leuciscus leuciscus. NCBI lineage: Eukaryota > Metazoa > Chordata > Actinopteri > Cypriniformes > Leuciscidae > Leuciscus > Leuciscus leuciscus. Next base: position 2,416,549 of record NC_138743.1, read on the forward strand.
AGCTCGTTTCTCTAGTTGTGTGTCAGACATGCGGTGCAGAAACTGTTTTTTTCACATACTTCAATCATTCGACCAGTTGAACTGTGTATTAAAGCCTTTTAGCGGCTCATTTTTTGTGTGATATCAAATTCAGAACGAAACTTTGTTGATGTTCTAGTACCGGGGTTTTCAAAGTGGAGACCGCGGCCGAGTCTATTCTTGCTGCTCACGCTCAATTAAAGTGACAGCACACTTTTGATGGACAAAATAAATATGATTTCACACAAAAAGTACCTAAAATGCACATAATTTGCATGTATAGTGTGTTTTAACTAGAACTGGAGTAGGCTATGTCAGAAATGAAAATGAAGACTCAAAAATATTTATAGAAAATGTTCCCATTTAAACTTGTTTTTATTAATCAGTTTGGGTAAAAGTGGTGTTTTATAAAAAAAATATATATATAGGAAAATAAATATTTGTGTGTGCGGTAAAGTGGTTATAAAAAATGAAATCGGAATCGGCTAAAATCTGTATCGGCAGGTCAAACTCAATGACAAATCGGAATCGGCCTAGAAAATTGTAATCGGTGCATCTCTATAATCTTTCTGATTGGCTGGTATCAAACACCATCATAATCTGATGTTCACCTAGATGTTTTATTTATTTATTTCTACATTTGCCGCAGTATTGTCGATGGGTTCAATAACACATCCTGCAAAAGGGGGGGCTTGGCCAGAACCTAGTGGTATTTGGGGGCCTTGTCATGGAAAAGTTTGGGAATCCCTGTTCTAGTAAGTTTAGAGTCCAGGTTATTTTATAAAATATGTATTTTGTATAAAATAAAAATGTTTAGTTCATTACATTTGCTTTAAAATAAACTTAAACTTCTATAACATATTTACACTTTCATTTTTTTTATTTTTTTTTATCTGCTGAATGTCTTCTTTAAAAACAGACCAGCCTTAGATCTGAACACCAAATCATTCACGAATTACAAACATTTATTAACTTCAGAACTGTGAGCTCATGGCAAGAGTATTATAGGCTGGGGCAAGTTGTCACACTTGTTTCAGGTGTTGTCATTTTATATATTTCATTAATTGCCGCTTTTGGTGGCCAAAACAATGCTTTAATATTTTGGATGCTAATAGCCTATACTTGTTTATATTTTGCTAAAAAAATAACAAATATAAAATAAAAAAACAGCAGTAGGCTATAATTGCGCCAAAATAAAATAGGCTACTAGATAAAATGATGTAAAAAAACAACAACAAAAAAAAACGATTTTATGGAGACTCTCGTACAAGAATCACTGTAACACACACACACACACACACACACACACACACACACACACACACACACACACACACACACAATAAATACAGCATCTGGCCTGGAGTTAAAGGGGGAAGGGGCGTTTCCGCTTTTCCTGTCAATCACATGGGAAAATGGGCGTGGCATGAGAGGACTTCGACCTATGAGAAAATCGACATTTAAATTTTGATATGAATATATAAATAATTCGATTTGCAAACCCAAACACGCACATCAAGCGTTTCTGCTGATTGCCTCGCGGTGTAACGGGTCAAAGTCCCGAGAGCAGGTGTTGTCGGTGTGACAGAATACAACAAGAAACAACCGGAATCCGCTTCGAATCTTGATATGGAAGGACTTTAATTCCTTTAGCTTTAGCCTGTTAGCCTGCACTGCATGTGTGCGTGTTTATATCCTGTCTATGGTTTATATCAACAATACTGCATTCTCATTCACATCTACACGAAGAAGAGGAGCGTGTGTATGATCGACGAGGGCATGAAGTGAAGAGGGAGCAGGAGCCGCTGGATCCTCAGGGATGTAGTGTTTGTTTAGGTGGGTTATTGTTCCTTTAAACATGCGCGAGCGATTCCTGCAGGACCAAACCAATGTGTTTAATGCTTATATTTGTTTTTAAATAATATGCATGGCAGGACCGCGTTTCAAATGCATACAATACAAATATAATACAAATATACAGCATTTGGCCTATACGTCGATCAAGATAAATAAGGTTATGCATGATGTCATCCTTTAAAAATTGTTCATTTTAATGCATGCATATGATATTGTCTTTTGTGCATGAATTTCCTGTGTTATGCATATGATATATATATGTATATAGGCGGCTATCAGCTGTTACGTGATGCACGTGACGTCATTTTGCATGCATGCGCGTAAAATTACGTGCTAAACGTGAGTTTCACTCTCGATTAAATGGGATTGTGTCATTTAAACGCTCAGTTTAACCCCTGTCATGTTACCAAAGCAGATTGATTCGAGATATCAGTCAGTAATCAGATGTTCAGGCTCAATCTAATCACTGCTTATCTCAAATCAAACACTGGCTTTGTTGATCTTGAACAATAATGAGTGTCTTAACTATAAAGATTGCCATCTGTGGTGATTTAATGGCTTCACCCTAAAAAAACAAGCTCAAGCTCTCCTGCTCCGGTCTGAATCGACAGTTTTCCCACTCGGAGCTGATGTTTGTGTCACTGGGTTTGTTGCAGCAACCTGTGTGTGACCCATTGACCCACGACTAAAGATAAGGGCCGACATATTAAGGGGCCGATATTCTGCTTTTTGTGTGTTTGTGAAGACAGGAACGCTCAGGCAACGTTGAGATCCCGATTCTGGACTGGAAGGAGTTGCTGTGATTCCGGCTCTGTAATGGAGAAGACAGAGAAGAGGACTGGATACTTTGCCAGGTGAGATGCAATATCACTGTCAGACGTACAGATTTACACAGGAAACATGTGACGGGAAGTGAGAGCCAAGCAGAAAACAGCTGGAAATGGTGATAGTGCTAAAAGAGGAATTAATAACTTTCTTTTGGTTAGTACTACAGGTTTGAGATCTGATTTTGCTGTAAATATTGTTGCTGGTGTGAAAAAATAACATTCTTTTACTATTTTGCTCACCCGAATGACTCTCCAGACGAATGAAGGCAAAAATCATGCTTTGGTAAATCATTATGACATAAAGAGTCGAAACTATGAGGAAAAAGTTGGATAAAAAGCCAAAATTATTAGATACTAAGTCATAATTTTGACATAAAAGGTCAAAGTTATGAGAAAACATCCTAA
>NC_138743.1:2429655-2474655 GCF_965113295.1 Leuciscus leuciscus
TCCATGAAGATATTTAGTAAATTTCCTACCATAAATATATTAAAAAAATATTTGTGTGAGTGAATGCAGAACAATCGTTTACATAAATGAACAACTTTAAAGAAGATTTACTCAATGTTTAGATTTTTTTGCACCCTCAGACTCCAGATTTTCTAATAGTTGTTTCTCAGCCAAATCTATTAACCATTTCTTGTTTTCTACAATTCTAGTCCTATTCTATTAAACCATACATCAATGGAAGGCTTATTTATTCAGCTTCCAGATGATGTATAAATCTCAAAAAAAAAAAAAGACTGGCTTTGTGGTCAAGGGTCACATTTGTTCTTATCTTATCAGTGACGGTTTACTTGTCTTTAATAATGTTTTACATTTATATTAGTTAGGCTAGTAGTTTTAGCTGTGGTATCGAAATGTGCAATAGAGAATTGTGAATTTTCACTGGTTTCTAAAATGTTGGCCGGTTGGTCACTGGCAGGTGTTAGGCCCATAGACGGTATATAAACTGGACACAGCGACCCCATAGACTTCAACAGAGAAAAGTGAAGTGAGTTAGAAGCTCTCACTTCCTGATGGCTGAGCGTGAAGCTCTCACTTCCTGATGGCTCAGCGCACTGAAGCTCTCACTTCCTGATGGCTGAGCGCACTGAAGCTCTCACTTCCTGATGGCTGAGCGCACTGAAGCTCTCACTTCCTGATGGCTGAGCGTACTGAAGCTCTTCTTCCTGATGGCCGAGCGTACTGAAGCTCTCACTTCCTGATGGCTGAGCGTACTGAAGCTCTCACTTCCTGATGGCCGAGCGTACTGAAGCTCTTCTTCCTGATGGCTGAGCGTACTGAAGCTCTCACTTCCTGATGGCTGAGCGCACTGAAGCTCTCACTTCCTGATGGCTGAGCGTACTGAAGCTCTCACTTCCTGATGGCTGAGCGCACTGAAGCTCTTCTTCCTGATGGCTGAGCGCACTGAAGCTCTTCTTCCTGATGGCTGAGCGCACTGAAGCTCTCACTTCCTGATGGCTGAGCGTACTGAAGCTCTTCTTCCTGATGGCTGAGCGTACTGAAGCTCTCACTTCCTGATGGCTGAGCGTACTGAAGCTCTCACTTCCTGATGGCCGAGCGTACTGAAGCTCTTCTTCCTGATGGCCGAGCGTACTGAAGCTCTCACTTCCTGATGGCCGAGCGTACTGAAGCTCTCACTTCCTGATGGCCGAGCGCACTGAAGCTCTCACTTCCTGATGGCTGAGCGCACTGAAGCTCTCACTTCCTGATGGCTGAGCGCACTGAAGCTCTCACTTCCTGATGGCTGAACGTACTGCGCAGACTCACACTGAGCTTGACGACGTAGATGTGACGTGAGCAACCCGTCTGGCTTCTAGTAGCTGTGCCGAGAGAAATCTGAATCATTCCCTTCCGAATCTTGCAGAGACGGAGAGTGTGAGTAGGAGGTGTCCATGAGCGAGGAGAAACTTTTGCCAAGTATTCTGATTAATTACTTTGTCATTTTGCCTCCACGTCCCCCCGATTGCCCGCGAGCTTCTCCTTCTGTCCATACGGTAATCTCTCTACTGTGTGACAGAGAGTCGCGTGGTTATGACGCAATCGTTAGCCTATTTTTACAAAAACTGCTTCTACGGGGCCATAACGTAAGATACAAGGTAATGGAGCCGTTTATACATTTTCGTGTTTCTTTAGAAAAATAGAAACATAAAATAGAAAGTTATTCGCTGTCAAAGTGACGCCAAAATGAATGGGAGTCAGTGGAATGCTAACAGCAGGTGATGGTCTGCTAATCAATAGCGGTGCCCGGGGAAGCTTCAATATTTTTACGAAACACTGCCCCCCTGGTTAGGCCCTGTAGAACAGATAACACAGGAAGGTCTCGTGTTTTAGGCCACGTTAGAAGCTGTTCACACATTGGCAACACAAAAAGCGATTAATGCATGTAAATTCTTACACACACCCTTTAAAGACCTTGTACTGTGTGTACTGTGGTGTGTAGTGCTGTGTAGTGAGTTTTCAGCCGGTATGGCGTGTGTGTTCGGTCATGTGACTGCTGTAGATGTTGTGTTGACGTCTCTAGCTTCAGAGCAGAGCGGTGATGAATGACGCTCGTATTGTTCCTCATGTTTGACATGATCTGTATAGATGCAGTCATTACACAGGCTGACGTCATTTCATAAACAGCAGCGCTTTATGAGTCTTTAAAGCTTGTGTCAACAGTGTTATTCTTTAGCTGGGTGTTGATCTGGACGAGAGAGAGCTTTTATTTTTATATTTTCTGTTTTCATTTTAAAGTCATTATTGTTTATTTTTGTAATATGTCTATTTCAGTTTTATATTTAGTGATTGTAGTATTTAAACTTACTTTAAAGTCCCCCTGTGGTGAAACTCAAGCTTTTTTCTTGATTGATTTTCCAATAAAACAAACAATAACCAAATAACAAAAATGATATCACCAAAAGGAAAATAAGTTACAAAAACATTCCAAATATGTTGATCAAAGCACCAGTAATTAAAATAAAACAAAACAGAACAAAAATATGTCACGCTCAAAACATTAATACATGCACCTTCTTATTTCTTAGGGAAATCAATTAAAGGTGCCCAAATCTCTTCAAATTGCTGTGCTTTACCCCTTGTAATGTACGTTAACTTCTCTAAAGTAACACACATTGCCATCTCCTTGATCCAAGAGTGTGCAGAAGATATTTCAGTCTCTTTCCAACTCAAAAAAACTCAAGCTTTTAATGTTGTTTATGTGTCTATGTGGTGTTTTTAATCTGCTTTAAGACAAACCATGTGTAAGTTCATAAGTCGACAGCATTGCTGAGTATTTCCTCCTTAAAACTGCAGTGAACCAAAGACAGTCTCAAACACACGCTTTGAAATCGCTGGTGTTTCTGACGTCACAAACTACCTTGTAACCAATCAGATCAACGTGTGATCGTCAACCAGTGGATCTCTGAGCTGAGGGAGTGAGTGGAGGCGGGGTTCATTTGCATATTCATAGAACCACGTATACTAAATGAGGCAAGGGTGTCGAGTTACATTCAAGATATTTTAAGGCATGAAGAATTATTATTTTTCAAGAAAAAAACATTTAAATATGTCATTTTGGTGATCAGAGAGGAGTTTTAAGGGATAAAATTGACTACAGCGGGACTGAAACTAATAATTTAATTCAGATTAAAGCGTCTTCTAAATGTATGTTTACTTACTAAGTGTTTTGAATCTTTAAAGTCGGCATGAAACGGCTTCTGGAACATGAACAAATGTGGGCGGGGCTTGATTGTGTCTGTGGGAATTGATTGGATGGTTGTGGTTTGCTATTGGTGGATCTCATGTGAGTGACAGGTTATAGCCCCGCCCTCATCATCAGAGAAGAGAAGAGATGGGAAAGTTATTCTGATTCAAGATTACCAGGAACATGGCTTTAATACAACAGTGATGATGTGCACCGATAAATCATGTAGAATAAATGCAGCAATATACCAAACAAGAATTGTCCTTTTTGATTTTGTGATGACTTTAATTTCAGATGACAACAGTAAACCGTGCAGCCAGACCAAGAAAGAGAAAAGTAAACCTCCAGGAACCGTGGAGTACACCGTGAGTTCATGAACACACTTCCTGTTTAAACACTGTTCATGCACATCCACCTCATCAATAAACGCATTTAACTGTGATGTGGCGATCGTCAGGTGGGCCTGAAGGACACTCTGAACAGCATCGCTCTGAAGTTCAACATCACTCCAAATAAACTGGTGCATTTAAACCGGCTCTTCTCGCACAGCCTCGTACCTGGACAGGTGAGACACACACACACACTCTCACTCACTCACTCACTCTCTCTGACTCACTCACACAAACACACACACACTCACTCACTCACTCACTCACTCACTCACTCACTCACTCACTCACTCACTCACTCACTCACTCACTCACTCACTCACTCACTCACTCACTCACTCACTCACTCACTCACTCACTCACTCACTCACTCACTCACACTCTCTCTGACTCACTCACACAAACACACACACACACACACCTCACCTCTCATTTTACTCGATCCCTCACAGAAATTGTTTGTTCCCGATGTGGACCAATCAGAGGGCAGTTCTCAGGTCAACGGTCCCTCTGAGCGTCTCGCAGCATCAGAGTCAGCAGAGAAGGTTAGACAGACCTGTTTTTATCAATGTTCAATTCATGAACCACAAAAACATCTCCGACATCAATCACAACATGAATTTGAATTTGAAGCAAAACAGTATTTGGGAAATCATGAGACAGACGGCAACATTAAAGGACAAGTTCGGTATTTTACACTTAAAGCCCTGTTTACAGATCGTATCTGATGAAATAGAACGGTTAAGATTAAAATTTGGACACATGCTGCTGTCCCGAGAATTTTTGGTTTATTTCGCTCCCCCCCCCCCCCCCCCCCCCACCCCCACAATGGTTGTCTATATGCACTGGAAGATTCCGTCCTAAAAACACATTAAACTTTCGTTTACAAAGACGTGAAACTCACCGAGTGGTCAGGGGTGTTCACTGATATGTTCACTCAAAAATCGCTGCAAAAGATGCATTCCAACAGGTTTTATCGTAGTTTTTGTCCAACTCCATTGACTTAATAGGACGTGCTGTGAGACCGCAGCACCTTTACGGTATTACTCCGCCGCTTCTTCTTCTGCTTCTTCTGTGTATTCAATGAAATGCCCGTGGTTTGCTTGCAATTGGCAAAGGTGCATTATCGCCACCAACTGGGCTGGAGTGTCTATTATTCAAGCTCTCAACGGAAGAATCACGGGTGTGACGCGTTTGGCAAAATAGGTCCACAAAAGCGAAATAAACCTAAAATTCTCGGGACAGGAGCATGTGTCCAAATTTTAATCTTAACCGTTCGATTTCATCAGATACGATCTGTAAACAGGGCTTTAAGTGTAAAATACCGAACTTGTCCTTTAAGTGAATGAAATCATTCTGATTGATGAATCCGAGCGTAGTGTTTACATGCTAAACAGAGGAAATGAACCGGAGAAAATTTCGAGGCGGAGCCTCAGGGCCACACCCACTTATTACATCATCACCACAGACCAATGGCAGCTCGAGAGGCGTTTACCATCCAGAGCGAAGTTTCAAATTCCCGAAACAAACTCTAAACAAACTTCGATTTGGCCTGATTGTGTTTCACTAGTGGTGGAAATTTTGATTCTTTCCAGAGACTCGTTCATTTTCAGTTCGTTCACCAAAATGATTCGTTCACTGATTCGTTCAGTGACAATTTCTTCCTATTACATATATACTGCAGCAGGTGGCGAAAAAGTGTGTATTTTATGCTATGTTTTAACGAACGTATTTACTTGTTACAAAAAAACTGATTTGGCTTTGTTAAAATTTGTGCCTTATTTACTAAATTAATCAAATAAGTCTAAATAAGAGGTTCAGATGACCAAACCAAGGTTTTCTTGCATAATTAACATTTTAATTGTTTGGTCAGACATACACATTCATAAATCTGGGATTATATTAAACGTTGAGTTATGTTCTGTATGTTAAATATGATAAACAATTATATGCACACCTATAACTGCGCTTTGAATGAGATTGAATCACATGCTAAATGACCGATCTACACGAACCAGTTTGATCAATTCGTTCACGAACGAGATCTCTCTCTCTCTCGTTCAGACTCGAAACAGAGCGATCTCGGTCAGTGATGGGCGTATTCGTTCAGTAGATCCAACCAATTACATCTATGCCCCTTCACAGCCCGAACTGAAATGTTATTTGCTGACGTTACACACATGAGACCTAACCAATACTGTCATATTGTTTGGTTTGTTTTAGTTTTTAGAGAAGTGCATATGACATAAATAAAACGTAATTAATTCATTTTTGATAATACAAAATGAACACAAGTAGTCAAGTAAATTTTTCAAAGTGCAAAACTACCACAAAACTACCACAAAACTTTCGTTCACGAACGACATGTACCAGTTCGTTCACGAGAAGATCTCTCTCTCTCGTTCAGACTCAAAAGCAACTCGGTCACAGTCAGTGAAGGGCGTATTCGTTCACTCAATCCAACAAATCACATGCTTCGTCACATCTCATACTCGAAGGCTATTGGCTTGAGGTTTAGTCATTCTTGACAGGTTGAAAACACCGAGCTACCCGGTTCACTGAGCTGCGCGTGCGCTGCTAATAGAGTCACGCTGCTGTGGAGGGAGGAATTTCAGTGAATGAGAAATATTAGTCAATGGATTACGTGAACGAGAACGATTCGTTCACCTAAAAGATTCGTTCACGAACATAACATCACTAGTTTCACACCAGTTCGTTCTTCAGTTTCGCTTGAAGTGTATCAGGACGTTCAGCCGAAGTGCTTAACTCTCCAGTGCACTGCATTCAGGAGTTTGTGCTGTCAGTGATAATAACCATCATGAATAATTAATGAGTTTCTGCTGGCTAATCTGTTTCTGTTCTGTCTGTCTCGTGTGTGTGTGTGTACGTGTGCGTCTGCGTTTCTGCGTGCGTGTGTGTGTGTGTGTGTTCGTGCATGTGTGCTTGTCCGTGTGTATGTATGTGTGCGTGTGTGTGTGTGACAGGTCGGTGTATCGAGCAGGCCCGTGCGCAGAGAAGCGTCTCCTCTCTCTGAAGACGAGAGTCCGGCCACTGTCAAATTCATCAAGATGAGCTGCAAGTACTTCACTGATGGCATGGTGAGGGTCCGATGATGCGGTTCACGACTGATTCTCATATTATAGTTAAAGGTGCAGTCTGTAAGAATGACTAGTGGTGGAAATAGGAACTGCTTTCGAATTCAAAATATCAGAGATCGTCATTTCTCCCGCCTCCTCAGACTCGACACTCACACGGGTCGCCAGTTTGAGACACGCAACATGCAGAATCACAGACCAAAACAATAACACACATTCCAGTCTGGAAACACACATTTCAGAGTAAAATAACTGGCAGTGGAAGAGTTTCTCAGAGAAACGTGTGTGAACTCGGCATGTGTCCTCAATATATGCAAACATAATATGGTATTTTTATCCTTTAGTAGAGTGAAAAAGTTACATACTGCACCTTTAAAGGTGCATTGCGCAAGTCTCTGAGTTTTTGCAGAACTATGCCCCCTCTGGCGGCAAGCAAAACTGCAGCCAGAAGTGTGCACGCTCACGGACAAAAGTTTTCTTTTTTTAATCTTACGTGGAGTTTGCGTTGGTGTTTGAAATGAACTACAAGCCGGTCTCTTAGAATCCATCTTCTACGGAGAATGGCGGCGAATACACAAACCTGCCAGACAGCCAGGTGAGCGTGCCGTGAACGCGCATGACGTCACGCCCAGTCTAAAATTCCGGCCCGAATCCTTCTTATTTATTTTACTTTACAGGATTATAGAGACAATCTCAGTGATCAGAGAAGGGCTCATTCAGCCCATCAGGCAATTGTTTAAGCATGTATGGGTTAGAAAACGGGTATTTTTAACATGAAAAGTTGCTTAATGCACCTTTAACTAAAACCATAAAAAAATATAGAAACATTTGTGTTGTTTATTAGTTAACATGAAATAGGGATGAAAAATATTTCTAATGCGTTTATTTATATTAGTTTATATATCAAGTCCCCCTTATCAATTTTATCCCTTAAAACTCATATTTTATCACCAAAATGTCATATTTAAATGTTTTTCCTTAAAACTAATTTCTGCATGCCCTAAAATATCTGGAATGTAACTCGACACCCTCGCCTCATTTAGTATGAGTGGTTCTATGAATATGCAAATGAGCCCCTGCTACAGGTAAACAATAAAATATTCTTATTTTAGTAAGTGTTTTATTTTAAAATTATACATTTCACAGCTCACTACTGGTTTTCCAAGCATTATAGTTAAATAAAACTAAAATCATACAAAAAATTGTTACTTGGAAAAACAAAACCATTAACTGAAATAAAATAAAATATTAAACATTATATTTCAGATAGTTGCCAAACCAACATTTATCATTTTTATGTAGTTTAACTTGATGCACTAAAATAACTAAAACTGAAATAAAAAGTAATACAAACTAATACTGTGTAAACCTAATAAAAATTACCAAAACACACAGCAACATTACTAAAACTAACTTAAAATTAAAAGAGAAAATATAGAAATTAAAAATATTAATAATAACTTTAATAGTATCTCAATGATACTAAAACGAAGCTGAAGCGTGTGTGTGATTTTAGTGGTATGAAAGCCGTCGGCTGTAATTTACTGAAGTAAACCACTTTATTTATGATGTGTAATTTGCCTATTATGGGATACAGTGTTCCCACACCTGCTGACTAATGTATTCCCAGTCATCCTCGTTTACAACACACACACATTTTCACTCAATATAGCATCTTCTCTGCTGCTCGTGAGTAGGGTTGGGAATCGAATACTTGTTATAAAATTTTAATTTCGATTCCTCTTATTCCTCCTTTGAGTATTTCAGTGTGACTTTAAACCATTGAAGCGCGAGAGACTCTGTTTTCTGTGCTGAACATGTGTATCAGTGTGTTGGATCCGTGCGGCTCTTAAAGTGACAGCAGCCTAATATTCCTGCCGTCTCTATAATAACACTAATATTCCTGCCGTCTCTATAATAACAATAATATTCCTGCCGTCTCTATAATAACACTAATATTCCTGCCGTCTCTATAATAACACTAATATTCCTGCCGTCTCTATAATAACACTAATATTCCTGCCGTCTCTATAACACTAATATTCCTGCTGTCTCTATAATAACACTAATATTCCTGCCGTCTCTATAATAACACTAATATTCCTGCCGTCTCTATAATAACACTAATATTCCTGCCGTCTCTATAACACTAATATTCCTGCTGTCTCTATAATAACACTAATATTCCTGCCGTCTCTATAATAACACTAATATTCCTGCTGTCTCTATAATAACACTAATATTCCTGCCGTCTCTATAATAACACTAATATTCCTGCCGTCTCTATAACACTAATATTCCTGCTGTCTCTATAATAACACTAATATTCCTGCCGTCTCTATAATAACACTAATATTCCTGCTGTCTCTATAATAACACTAATATTCCTGCCGTCTCTATAACACTAATATTCCTGCCGTCTCTATAATAACACTAATATTCCTGCCGTCTCTATAATAACACTAATATTCCTGCCGTCTCTATAATAACACTAATATTCCTGCCGTCTCTATAATAACACGCATCAAACGAGAAAATTCACTCGTTCTTGACCGAATAACTTATGTAACTATATTTGTAATGTTTATTTTATTTATAAAGTTCAGTTATTTTACATTTGATTACAGTTTCTGTACCTGAAAATCTTAAAACACTGTCTATATCAATCGTATCTTTGTTCAGTTCTACCTATTTTTTTTATTTGTTCTTTTTTAATTAGGCTAAATTAGAAAAGTTAGGCTAGTTGTTTTTCTATGGTATTTTTACATAAGTTCCTCGTGTAAGTGTTCTTTAGCCTGTTGATTTCTGTTCATGATATTCAGCTTAAATTAAATGTTTTGCGATAAGACTAAGTGTGAATGAGAACTAACGTTTTTTTTAACCTTATTGGAATCGAAATTAGGAATCGATAAGAACCGGAATTGTTAAAAGTCAACCCTCCTGGTGACGCAGGAAAGCTTTAACTGAGACTCCTGAGATCTGGTCTCTTCCAGGGTGTTGTCGGAGGAGTGATGATCGTAACGCCCAATAACATCATGTTCGACCCGCACAAGTCGGACCCGCTGGTGATCGAGAACGGCTGTGAGGAGTACGGGCTGATCTGCCCCATGGAGGAGGTGCTGTCGGTCGCGCTGTATGACGACGTGTCCCGCATGAACCTCAAGGACACGCTGCCATCGTGAGAAAACGCTCTTTCCATTCATCTTCTTTACAATCTGTTACGTTTCATTTAAAGGTGACATATTATGCCCCTTTTCACAAGATGTAATATAAATCTGTGGTGTCCCCAGAGTGTGTCTGTGAAATTTCAGCTCAAAATACTCCCAGATCATTTATTATAGCTTGTCAAATTTGCCCCTTTCAGGGTGTGAGCAAAAACGCTCAGTTTTTGTGTGTTTCCCTTTAAATGCAAATGAGCTGTTGCTCCGCCTCCTTTCAGAAGAGGGCGGAGTCTTTACACAAGCTTCAGAACTCCAGCAATAACAAAACAGGCCAATCTCACTCATCCAGAATCCCAGAATCACCAGTAGCGAGTGTAGCCGTACTGAGAGGCTCAGGAAGAGTTTCTGAATGTTAGTGGAGACATTTCTGTACTTGTTGTGGAGTTACATTGATTTATCTGTTTCTGGGGGATTTCCGTTGAAAATAAAATGAATCCACTGCTCTCTTGTCTCATCTGAGTCTGGGACTCTGAATAGTGTTCAGCAACAACAGAACTGGTTAGAACTGGTTAGAACTGGTCACTGTTGTCGCTTGCGAAACCAAATGTCGTGCCGTGTGTGTAAACGTGCAGATTAAGGGCTGGTAATATTATAATAAGATCCTCTTCATATGTCAGAAGGAGAGCGAAATCTGATCGGCTTATTTTTTTGACATGCTTGCAGAGAAAGACTCACCAAAACAAAGTTACTGGGTTTCACTTTTCATGTTTTCCGGGTTGGTAGAAGCACCGGAGACCCGATTATGGCACTTACACACGGGAAAAGGCAGATATTCATGATATGTCCCCTTTAAAATGATAATGTGCTTGTGTTCACTGTTTTAAAGTTAAGTGTCAGCATTATATAAAAGGAAGGCTTTTATTATGTAATCTGTGAGCAGCCACTTCCTGTGTCTTATTAATTTGTGGAGTTTTAAGTTTTAACGGCTCTAATGTCTCTTGGTTCAGTTTGTATCAGGTCACGCTTTTGGTTCAGGAAATATTTATGGGTGCATAGATCAAATTAAATGAATTTAGGTTGATATTTTAACACTTTAGTAACCAATACCAGTCCAGTTAGTTTTTGGGTTAATTTGTTTTAATTGATATTTTAATTCCTTTGTTTTAATTAATACTTTTTTATTTATTTATTTATTTAATATTTATTTATTTAATATTTTTATTATTTATTTATTAACTATTTGAATTAATAAATGCTTTTATTTGAACTTATTTATTCTCCTAATGATATTTATTTTAATTTTAATTTATTTATATATATTTATATATCATTTTTTTAAATGTTTTACTTATTTATTTTAATTTATTGTTTATTTATTAATTTATTTTGATTAACTATTTGATTTATTAATTGCATTTAGTTGAACTTATTTATTCTCCTTAATGATATGATATATTTAAAAATGGTTTTAAATGGTTTACTTTATTCTTTTTTGTTTATTTTATTATTTTAATGGTTTTTGATTAAAACCATTTGATTTATGAAATGCTCTTATTTGAATTTATTTATTCTCTTTTATTTTTAATGCTATATTGATTTTAATTTTAATTTATTTTCATTATTTGTTATTTTGATCAATTCAAATGTAAATTTTTTCTTATTTATTTTCATTCATTTTTTATTTTTATTTAATTGCTTATTTATTCATTCATTAATTCATTCCTTTATTCATTCCCAAAAAGCCTCTTCTTTTAAGCACACACCTACAGAAAAAGCCCTGTGGCAAAGCGAACGATTTAAATATGTAAAGTCTGTGCTTTATTAACAGTGTAATTGCTGCATATTTTAAGCACTCGTCCCATAGACTAAGTCAACAAAGTATTACTTTAAATGCATTTTTAGTGCAATTTATTTTTAGGGACAAATAAAAATTAATTCATGCAAATCTTCAAATATTAATTAAAACTCTTCTTTCTCATAACCGTCACTCCACTTTTTCATTCACCCTATTTTAGTCTATTTTGACACCAAACATCACTTAAGTTTTGTCATATTTATTTGTCATGTTCTGTTTTGTTCAGTTGTCTTGCGTTTGTTCATTTTGGATGTTTTGTTTGTTTTTCTCTCTTTTAATTTCACCATCTTCCCCCTCATGATGATGATGATGATGATGATGATCCGTGATAATAGTGATGAACCGCGGGATCTCTGTCCGTTATACAGGCCTGGCGAGTGGGAAGAGCTTCCCTCAGAACGAGATCTGAACCCTTTTAGTCGTTACGAGGCTCTCGGAGTGCCTAATCAGCCAATCATATTAGACGATATCGAATCGGCCGTCTCTGAGATATCAGAGAGCCAAATCGCTGACAAATCGCCATCGGATGAAGGTTTTACTGAACTAGAGTTGCTGCAAAGTGACTCAAACACTACTTGCTCCGGCCAGGAGGGGGCGTCACTTCAGGAGCACAGAAGAACACCCACACGCATGTCAATTGACCAAAAAGACAAATCCATGAGTGTTTTTATTGCTGAGGAAGAGGAAGATGAAGGGCTTCACAACCGTTCCACGGATGACAACGCGGAGCTGCCACGGTCTCTGGTGCATGATGGGAAGGAGGCTGCCATTGAAGTGACCAAAACAAGCGGTGAAACTTTAGTAAACGGTGTCTTTGCAATCGAAAACGACCAAAAAAGCAATGTGACCCCAGAGGATTCTGGGAAATGTAGTTTGCCTGGACCACATGTTGAGGACAATAAGGGATCGAACTCAGACGTAGAGCTTCTTTCCGAAGCGGAGAAACGCAGACGGGCCAGTGAGGCCGAGATGAAGTCGTGGCTCGTGAACACAATGCAGAGACCAATCGAAGGTGAGTTTTATTTTGATTGACAGGACAGACCAACCAATCACAGCCAAGGAGTGTTTTTGAGCATGCTCTTTCTAAAACTAGAGCGCTGCTTTGCTGTCTTGTGTGTTATCTACATAGGTAGTGTTATTTAAATGTAAAAACAGCTTTTATTGCAGTGCATTCTGGGATTGTCTTCACAAAAGATAAGCAATGCTGCTTGATCATTTTTCTCAGAGAGTAGAGAATGAATAATGCACAATGTTGCTGTTTTTTGTGTTGAAAACGTCTAAATGCTGTGTATGTGGGCAGTGCGCTCGTGTCAGAGCTTGTGTGTTTACTTCAGTGTGTCTCTCAGCAGAGGTTGATGGTGACATTGGAAAAACAAACAAAGGTTGAACACTTGCGTAAGATCCCGTTTGGCCCTGAGCAGAACCAACATGATGCTTCAGTCTCTTGTGTTCTTGATGACCGATGTCTCTTAAAGGAACACGCCGACTTTTTGGGACTTTCTTATTCCCTGTATCCCCCAGAGTTAGATAAGTCCAAACACACCCTTCTCATCTCCGTGCGTGCCGTAACTCTGTCTGACGCACCCACCGCTAGCCTAGCTTAGCACAAAGACTGGAGGTAAACGGCTCCAGCTAGCATACTGCTCCCAATAAGTGATTAAATAACAAATAACAAGGTCACATGAGACACAGCCATCTTCTAACCGTATACATACTGGGAACTATATTCTCAGAAGGCGAAGCACTGCTACTTCTGCGGAGTGATTTACTCCAATTCTGAGGAACTCTCTGCTCCTCATCACGGGGCTTCTCAGGCGCTGCGAGCAAATCCTTCACCGTAGCAGTGCTTCGCCTTCTGAGAATATAGTTCCCAGTATGGATACGGTTAGAAGATGGCTGTGTCTCATGTGATGGCTGTGTCTCACAATACTTGTTATTCGTACACGCTGTGACTAAATAACGCCAACATTTTCCTATTTACATGTTGTGATTTGTATAGTCACTTATTGGGAGCAGTATGCTAGCTGGAGCCGTTTACCTCCAGTGTTTGTGCTAAGCTAGGCAAGCGGTGGGTGCGTCAGACAGAGTTACGGCACACACGGAGATGAGAAGGGT
Source organism: Leuciscus leuciscus (assembly GCF_965113295.1). Taxonomy (NCBI): domain Eukaryota; kingdom Metazoa; phylum Chordata; class Actinopteri; order Cypriniformes; family Leuciscidae; genus Leuciscus; species Leuciscus leuciscus. Next base: position 2,443,512 of record NC_138743.1, read on the forward strand.
ATGTGTGGACTTATCTAACTCTGGGGGATACGGGGGATACGGGGAATAAGATAAAGTCCCAAAAAGTCGGCGTGTTCCTTTAACCCGGTCATTTTGACCCGAAACTCTTTTTTTTTCTTTTTATGTTACAAATTTAGTTTTCATCAGAGGGGTCCAAGACCCTAGGACTTTTGTCGCACTTGAACCACGAATACACCAAAAAAATTGCTCCATATAGAGCTATAAGGCCATCTAGAGTCATGAAATATCATCTTATATTATTGTTTTTCCACAAGAGGTCGGCAAAGACTCCCAATGTAAGACATTTTGTGCTGAATTAAAAGGGTTATGCATGAAATAGTTATTTGAATTTAAGTTAAAAGAATGTGCTTAAATTACCATTTATTTATTATTTATTGATCAAATAATGGTAATAAAAAATAACAAAAAATCGACCAAAAAATTGCATAAAAAAATAAATAATTTTTTTTACCAAAATGAAATAAAATAAGCCTTTTGAAGAACAAAAATTATAATTTTCGGGCTTCAGGTCATTTTGACCCGCGAGGGAAAGATGTGTTACAGAGTGCGAGGGGAATGGTTCACACCGGTTTTGCTGATATCGGATCTGATTCACAGACATGCTGATGTTCAACGAGGAAAAGAGCAAAGCTCCGCCCATGTTCCTCTGCTTTAAGGTGGGCAAGCCAATGAGGAAGTCGTTTGCCATGGGTCGCACCTCAAGCCCCGCCCACTCTCTGACTGGCAGGGGGCGGAAGCCGGAGTACTGGTTCGCTGTGCCGCAAGAAAGGTATGACGAGCTTCTCCATAATAAAGGTACACGGCATTTATAAGCTAAATCATTTGTTAGAATATAAAAGCTAGGTTTTTATATTTCTGATTCAAACTATATTCAACAATTAGATAATTGTTATTATCAATGTTGAAAACGGTTGTGCTGGTTTAAAAAAAAAATATTTATGTCTTTACTGTCGCTTTTGAACAATTTAATGTATCCTTGCTGAATAAATGTAATGATTTCTCTCCAAAACATTGTTTAATTGCGATTTAATCGATTCATATATTTAAAAAAGTTTGTGTTGTGTGTATATACATACACTCACACTCAAATATTATATATTTATAAACTTTTATGTTAGCTGTGATTAATCGTGATTAATAGATTTGATCTGTCGCTTTTGAACAATTTAGTGCATCCTTGCTGAATAAATGTATTAATTTCTCCAAAAGAATCGCAATTAATCCATTGATGCACATAAAAAAGTTTGTGTGTGTGTATATATATATATATATATATACACACACACACACACACACACACACACACACACACACACACACACACACACATACACATACACATACACATATACATACATACATACACATACACATATACATACATACATACACATATACATATACACAGTCAAATATTAGATATTTACAAACTTTTATGTTAGCTGTGATTAATAGATTTGACAGCACTTGTATATATTGTGCCGATATTAGTCAAATCTATATATGTAATAACATTTAGTAATGTTCTTAGTCTTGTATTTAATTCAACACAAACGCTGGGCTGGCCAGACTAAGGCTAGAAGAGTTTGTGGCGAATTAAATGTGAGTTACAATTTATTGTGTCTCTAAAAACAGCAATAAAATCTAGGGAAAAACATGAATTACAAACAAGCCCATAATACACCGGTCTGGTTCGTTCTTACGTTCGGTTATCATCTGCTTTTTCAAGAAGTCGCTGATATATTTGGCCAGTTGAATGTGAGTGAGCAGAACAGCGCCGCGTTTCCACTCGTAAAATCAATTTAACACTTTATTTTACCGTGTCCTTGTTGCATATGTTACATGTACTTTCCATAGTAATAACAGTAAATTATGCATAATTACATGCCAATTAACCCTCAACCAAAACCCTAACCCTATAGTTAGTGTTAGTTGCTTATTATTACTCAGTACTTAAATCTATAATTACACTGTAACAATGACACCTTAAAATAAAGTGTAACTGATAATAAAGTTTGTCATGCCATAGTTTTCCTTAAGATATTTAAGTCTTTAATGACCTTAATCCTTCATAAATAGACTTTATAAGGACTTTCACACACATGCTCCTAAAACATTTTACACTTCACACACATCTATTTTTAGTTGCAAATGCGAGTGAAACGCTCACACTGTGTGTGTGTGTGTGTTGTGTTTAATATGAGTGTACGTCCCTAACCAAACCGCCTCTGCTTCAGAGTGGACCACCTGTACTCGTTCTTCATCCAGTGGTCTCCCGATGCGTACGGGAAGGACGCTCAGGAGCAGGGCTTCGTGGTCGTGGAGAAAGACGAGCTCACCATGATCGACAACTTCTTCAGTGACCCGGTTCCTCGCAGCTGGGAGGTGAGCAGTACACGGGAACATACAGGAATAATGGATGACGGGCCGTTGAATTCATAGAAAATAATGCAAAATCCTCAGGTGTGCATCATTTTTTTTATATTTCAACGGCCCGGAGTCAATCATTCCGCTTATACTGCGGTCACCACACCTCAAGACATTGTTCAGATGATGTATTTCAAGATATTGTCAGGTTTTTGTCCTTGAAACGCTCTTGTGTGTGGAACTAATTTCTTACGCATCTCATCCCACGCCTCCGTTTCTGATTCTAAAACGTCATTTTAGAGCCACTGATAGCAGATTAATGCAGTTATTAATACAGTTATTTATGAGAGAGAGAGAGAGAGAGAGAGAGAGATCACACACGCTTAATCTCTCTCTGAGTCTGTGTGTCTGTCAGTGTTCGACAGCAGCGTCTCGACTAATAGTGAAACTGTAAGTTTATCTGCTTCAAAAACAGCGCCGTTTATAGAGTGAGTATGTGCTTTTCGTACCTAATAAATGTAATTTTGTGACAAAAAAACATGGAAATAATTTGTCGTTTTTATCCTGTTGTTTACTATATTTATTTTCTTGGTCCGTGTCTTTTGCTGTTGTCGGCTGTAAAGACCTTTGAAATAATTGAAATCATTTGGCGAAGTGATATTGAACTGTAATGCGGTCAAAACCTGCTGGAACTACTTTAGCCCTGCGTTTCCCCTGAAATTAACGGCACACCTTAGAACGTTCGTCAACCAATCAGATTCAAGCAGAGTATAAAAGGATACAATAAATATGAGAATTACGGTGGGTTTTTTCACCCCCTGAAAACGTTTGTCTTCTAGATCATCACGATTAATGAGGCCAAGAGACGCCAGAGCTTCAGCTTCGAGGACGAGGAGCCTGTAGATCTCCTTCCAGTGCTGATGGACCCCAGCGCTCTCCTGGAGGACACACACATCGAGAAGGTCTCCTTTATTTGACACTTCAACTACAGACTTGTGAACGAAACACTGGGATTTGTTTGACTAGTTTGCTATGAAGTGAAAATTGGTGATCATTGCGACTAGTATTTTAATTTAATATTCAACAATATTATTGATCTCCTGCCATTACACCATTATATGAGAACTGAACTGAGCTGGACGATGACATCACGCTTTTCTCCAGAGCAGATATGCATATATATATATATATATAAGTAAGGGATAATCCACAGCTAGCCATGCATTAAAGGATTTTAATGCACGACGTAGAGGCGAAGAACCGACCGACGCGAAGCGGAGGTCATAAATGACGGTTATTTTCTTAAGTTACGGCTCGTTAGTTCTAGCACTCCGTCCACTTTAAATAAAGTAGAGCCATCGGATTGCTTTTATTTGAATGAATCATCACATTTATTTAAATTCATTATATAGAGAGAGAGAGAGAGAGAGAGAGAGAGAGAGAGAGAGAGAGAGAGAGAGAGAGAGAGAGAGAGAGAGAGAGAGAGAGAGAGAGAGAGAGAGAGAGAGAGAGGAGAGAGAGAGAGAGAGAGAGAGAGAGAGAGAGAGAGAGAGAGAGAGAGAGATGAGAGAGTGAGAGAGAGAGAGAGAGAGAGAGAGAGAGGAGAGAGAAGAGAGAGAGAGAGAGAGAGAGAGATGCGTGTGCGAGTTAACGTTACCTGTGTGCGTCTCTTTAAAGTCTAGCAGCTACAGTCCCCTCGTTGCTTAAGCATATAGCTAACTTAATGATTCTTTAATGGATTTATTAAAATTATTTATGAATGACAGGCAACACTGACAGTGACAAGGCAATCTTTATTTGAACTAATCATGTCATTTATTTATTGTTAATTCTTTGTTCCGCTTTTTGTCATTCAACAAGTCTTCTTTTTCGTCTTGTGCCTGGGCCCATTTCTCAAAATTGCCATATTCACCATACAAATTAAACGATATGCAAAAATCATCCATTTAGCCTACCTAAATAAACGTTTTCATATGAGTCTCTCACTCTGCTTGCAAGTGTAACTGTGTTACTATGGTTACCAATGTTTATAGTAGCGGATTCATTTCGAACTGTAACTGTAATCAAACTGACTGGAACTACCTGTGCATTAAAGGGTTTTACTGCACACCTTCCAGCCAATCAGAATCGAGTATTTAAACAGCCCATGTTATAATATAATATAATATAACATAATATAATATAATATATGAACTAATAACTTTTTTACAACAAAAATGAAACATCACTGAACTTACTTAAAGGGATAGTTCACCCAAAAATGGACATTAGCCCATGATTTACTCTCCCTGAACTCATCCTAGGTGTGTATGACTTTCTTCTTTCAGACGAATATAATCAGAGTTATATTAAAAAATGTCCTGGCTCTTCCAAGCTTTATAATGGCAGTGAAGGGGTGTCTGTCTTTGGAAGTCCATCAAATTTAACCTTAACTTTATTAATCAGGAGTTAATAAAGGCCTTCTGAAGTGAAGCGATGCGTTAGTGTAAGAAAAATATCCATATTTAAAACTTTATTGACTAAAATAACTAGCTTCCGGCAGACGGCCATACGCATCAACTTAAGCCAAGAGAGCAGAGGTGTAAAGTCCTGGGGCCAGAAAGTAAAAGTCCTGCCATAAGTTTATTCCACCCATGAACTCATCCAGCTGATTTCACTCATTAGTTCTCCTGGCTGAAAAACTGTGCTAATTAGCAAATCCAGGTGACTGGAACAAAATACTGAGGAGGACTTTTACTTTCTGAACCTGGACGTTACACCTCTGCAAAAACCCTTGAACTTGACGCCCTGTGTGTTTGAGGCGTCAATTGCCGTCATTACGTCGTGCGTGAGTTCAAGTGTTGCTCTTTGGCGTAAATCGATGCGTATGGCCGTCTGCCGGAAGCTAGTTATTTTAGTCAATAAAGTTTTAAATATGGATATTTTTCTTACACGAACGCATCGCTTCACTTCAGAAGGCCTTTATTAACCCCCGGAGAGCCTATGGAGAGCACTTTATGATGGATAGATGCACTTTTATGATGGATAGATGCACTTTTATGATGGATAGATGCACTTTTCTGATGGATAGATGCACTTTTATCATGGATAGATGCACTTTTATCATGGATAGATGCACTTTTATCATGGATAGATGCACTTTTATGATGATAGATGCACTTTTATGATGGACAGATGCACTTTTATCATGGATAGATGCACTTATGATGCATAGATGCACTTTTATCATGGATAGATGCACTTTTATGATGGATAGATGCACTTTTATGATGGACAGATGCACTTTTATCATGGATAGATGCACTTTTATGATGGACAGATGCACTTTTATCATGGATAGATGCACTTTTATGATGCATAGATGCACTTTTATCATGGATAGATGCACTTTTATGATGCATAGATGCACTTTTATCATGGATAGATGCACTTTTATGATGCATAGATGCACTTTTATCATGGATAGATGCACTTTTATCATGGATAGATGCACTTTTATCATGGATAGATGCACTTTTATCATGGATAGATGCACTTTGATGGACTTCCAAAGACATGCAACCATTCACTGCCATTATAAAGCTGGGAAGAGCTAGAATGTTTTTTACATTTAATTCTGATTGTATTGGTCTGACAGAAGAATGTCATATACACCTAGGATGACTTCAGGGTGAGTAAATCATGGGCTAATTTTAATTTTTGGATGAACTATCCCTTTAAGCTGGACTGTGACGCTATTTTCTTCTGGAAACAAACTTTGTTGCATTATTTTCCTGTTATCTCTGTAAAGCTGCTTTGAAAATATCTGTATTGTAAAAAGCACTATATAAATAAAGTTGACTTGACTAGTTTGACGCTCTTCTCTGCAGTTGTCCACTCGTTTGCCGGCGCGTGTTCAGGGTTATCCGTGGCGTCTGGTCTACAGTACAGTCGTACACGGGACCAGCCTGAAGACCCTGTACAGAAACCTGATGGAGCTGGACTGCCCTGTGCTGATGGTCATCAAAGACATGGACAACCAGGTACACACTCTCCTGTTACTGCTGTTGTAGTGCTGGGCCGTACACCGGTTCATACCGAATACCAGTGTTTATTTTTGTTATGATATTAATTTTTAATATACCGCAATACCGGAGTGTGTCGCTTTAACAATGTTGGGAACGCGGCGAGACACTGTTTGAGAGGGTGTTTCACTGTAACTGTGGTGATGCACAGGTGTGTGTGTGTGTGTGTGTGTGTGTGTTACTGAATGTGACGGTGAAGATGGAGAGGTTAAACAATAATAGATAGCTGTCAAATTATAGTACAGTGTTTCCCACACATTGGTTCACAATATCAACACTGCCTGCCACAAATAGATTTTCCAAAAGGCTTTGACATCATTGATTAAACATGAGAATTGCACGTTTCAAAGTCAAAATGCGGCGCAGGAGTTTTTATATGAATCTTTTATGAAGTGAACTGACTGTCTTTAGAAAAGTTTCGATGTTATTTCTATTGCATCTTTCTTTATCTTTCCTGATAAAGGCGTTTATGAGCCGTTACTGTGGAAACCGCTGTTTCTGCTGCTCCTACAGCGCCTCCTGCTGGCAACTCTTTATAAACAGCCTTGCAAACCTGTATTAATACTAGTGTCGTTTTATTTCTACAATATTCACTCATGACAGTAAAATAGGGCAGTCAATCTACTGCAGTATCTCCTCCTTCAATCAGTAGAAGATGTGGATAACACACAGTCATGCTTAAAAAATACCGTCATATACGGTGAAACCAGTATAATTTTGACAAATACCGTGATATGGATTTTTGGCCATACCACCCAGCACTACGCTGTTGGTGTAAAACCGGTGAAAATTATGTCATGTTGAAAAACTTGTTTTTTTCTCCTGCAGATTTTTGGAGCGTTTTCCACTCACCCATTCCGATTGAGTGAGCACTGTTATGGGACAGGAGAAACCTTCCTCTACAGCTTCTGCCCGGAGATCAAGGTGTGTTCCTACATAGATTTTTAAGGACAAAATTGATGAAAAATGTCCTTTCAAGTGCCACAAAGCAATGCCTTAACCTGGCAACCACCCAGAACACCATAGTAGCTGCCTAGCAACACCCTAGAAACCACTCAGGAACATTGGCAACCACATAGCAATGCCTTGGGAACCACCCAGAACATCTTAGCAACTGTTTGGCAATGTCCTGGCAACCAATCAGAACACCTTAGTAACTGCCTAGCAACACACTAGAAACAACTCAGAAATATTGACAACCGCATAGAAATGCCTTAGCAACCACCCAGACCATCTTAGCAACTGTTTGGCAATGTCCTGGCGACCAATCAGAACACCTTAGTAACTGCTTAGCAACACCCTAGAAACCACTCAGGAACATTGGCAACCGCATAGCAATGCCTTGGCAACCACCCAGACCATCTTAGCAACTGTTTGGCAATGTCCTGGCAACCAATCAGAACACATTTGCAACCGCCAGGCAACCACCCAGAACACCTTAGCAACTGCCTACCAACACCCTAAAAACCACTCAGGAACAAAGCAATTGCTTCTTAATCAGTAACCCACCAGCAAGAGTCTTGCAGCAGCCTAGCAGCCTCTCAGAGGTCCCTAGCAACACCCTAGAAACCGCTTGGAGAACAATAGCAACCATTAAGTAATTCCCTTGCAACCACTTGGAAAATGTTAGCAATGGTTTAATAACCAATAACCCACCAGCTCCCTAGCAACGATCTTGGAACAGCTTAGCAACCCCTCAGAGGTCCCTAGCAACCACACAGAACCCCTTATTAATTGCCTAGCATCCACATAGCAATGTCAAAATCTCTGTTTATATTGCCCAGATAATCAGGCCTCAATACCTTCGGACTTCAAAAAACATTTAAATAATGACACTCGACGTCCTTTATCTTCAGGTGTACCGCTGGACGGGTGAAAACTCCTACTTTGTGAAAGGAAACACGGATTCCCTTCAGATCGGAGGAGGAGGGTGAGTTCAGAAACATGCTAACCTGCCGTACATGCGTGTCTCTCGCCGCCTCATGTTTAAAGGGATGGTTCATACAAAAATTAAAATTAGCCCATGATTTACTCACCCTCAAGTCATCCTAGGTGTATATGACATTCTTCTGTCAGACGAATACAATTGGCTTTATATAAAAAATATGTCCTGGCTCTTCAAAGCTTTATAATGGCTTTTTTGTGAATGGCCGTTTTTGTTTTGAGGTCCATAAAAGTGCATCCATCCATGATATAAGTGCATCTTTTATGATGGATAGATGCACTTTTATGGACAAAACAGAAACAGTCATTCACTGCCATTATAAAGCTTGGAAGAGCAAGGACATTTATTCATGTAACTCTTGATTGTATTCGTCTGACAGAAGAAAGTCATATACACCTAGGATGAGTTGAGTGTGAGTAAATCATGGGCTAATTTTCATTTTTGCGTGAACTATCTGTTTAACGCTCACCTGTCCGTTTCCCAGGGGTCGTCTGGGCCTGTGGCTGGACGCTGACCTTTACCACGGCACCACCTCCAAGTGCTCCACCTTCAATAACCTGCCACTGTCCTCCAAACAGGACTTCACCATCCAGAACCTGGAGGTGTGGGCCTTCGAATGAGCGCCTGCGCCACACGCTTACGTACCCACGCGCACCGAGACACGCTTCTCCACGCTCACGGCATGACATACGAGGAAATGTTGGGCGTCGCTTCATCCCGTACTGTACGAGGCCGTTTGATGTGGTTTGTGCAAATCCAGTCATTCATGATGACGTGGTTTTAATAGTTTTCTCCAGACTAAAGTGCAGAGAGAGAGCTTTAACCTCCGACGCCACTCTCCGCCATCCCAGCATGCAATGTTCTCTAGGGAGACGTTCTCCTGCTGACATTTAACCAATATATAAACACATAATTGTGTACGTGAACGGAGAGGAATCGTTTTCTGGACTGTGTATGATACTCGGGAAGCCGAAGAACCGTATTCGTTGGCCAAATCTGTTGCGTCAGGGTCAGTTGCTCAAATTGAAAATGTTTTTTGTTTACATTCGTGGCAATTTGATGCGTTTAAGTTCATTCGGTGCGTTTTCACGTTTGCTTGACGAGAGTGCAAGTCAAAGGACGTCCTCCTGGAAACATGTACCACGAATAGTTTCTTTTTGACCAAAGTGTTTTATTTGCCTTGTTCTCCAATGTTTTATATTGTTTTTCTCTTTGTATTTGAGTTTTTTATATTGAATGTGACGTATAATCATGTTCACTACGTGATGATTGTTTTACTGTTTTGTGATATTTTAGGGACCTTTCTAGTTCATTTAAAAGGGAAGCACTTGAAATAAAGAGATGCCAGTATTATTTTTGAACACTATTTCACTAGTAAGCAAGTTGCTTCAGTTTCTAGCAAATCAGGTTCACCACTTCACTGTGGGTTTGTGTATGCAATCACTCACTGACCGATGTCACTTCCTGTTATGTTGTGACATCCTTGGAACGGCGTGAACGGATGCAAGAGGTCTGATTGGTTGAATCGTTTGAGATCTTTGGAAATGTCACTTATTTCACTACTAGACAGCATCTGTGGGCATTAAAGGGATAGTTCACCCAGAGATGAGAAGTCTGTCAGTAATTACTGTCCCTCATGTTGTTCAACCCCGTAAGACTTTCGTTCATCTTCCCAACACAAATTAAGATATTTTTGATTAAATCTGAGAGCTGTCTCACTCCTCCACAGGCTTCTATATTATTGAAACTTGCCTGGCCAGAAAAGTTAGTAAAGAGATTGTTAAAATAGTCCGAGTGACTACAGCGGCTCAACCTTAAGTTTATCAAGCGACGAGAATACTTTTTGTGCGCAAAAAAACACAAATAACGACTTTATTCAACTCTTCATGTTCTTCTGTGTTTCTCTGAGTGAGTTGACGTACTGTAACAGCGCAGCGCTTCTGGGTTGTACGTCAGAACGGAGGCTCACTATTGGCCGACGCTGGTCATGTGTGTGATGCGTGTGATGCTGGCCAATAGTGAGCCTCCGTTCTGACGTACAACCCAGAAGCGCTGTGCTGTTACACTACGAAACACAGAAGAACATGAAGAGTTGAATAAAGTCATTATTTTTGTTTTTTTGCGCACAAAAAGTATTCTCGTCGCTTGCTAATCTTAAGGTTGAGCCACTGTAGTCACTCTGACTATTTTAAACATTGTCTTTACTAACTTTTCTGGGCCGGCAAGTTTCAATGAAAAACGAGTGAGACAGCTCTCAGATTTCATCAGAAATATCTTAATTTGTGTTGCGAAGATGAACGAAAGTCTTACGGGGTTGAACAACACGAGGGCGAGTGATTACTGACAGAATTCTCATCTCTGGGTGAACTGTCCCTTTAACTAACCGTGTTCATTCCAAAACCGTATTATATGGTCCATGTAGAAAAAAAAAAAAAGTTTACAAGTGTTTCACTCTAAAAAGTGTCTCTGATTTCAAACACTGTCCAGTTGTGTATGGTAGTCAGTGAATGTCATATTTATTGTGCATTTCTGTGTGAACCAAATAAATGCAATAAATAAAGAATTAAATGACTCGTGCTTTGTTCATTTAAGGGGCAATTAATGTTCAAATTTATAGTATTTAATACTTGCATAAATGGACACAGGATTCAATCTGTATGCCATAAAGAAATGACAATATACTCAAGCAAACTGCTGATGGAAGTAACACTTTACAACAACAGAAGTTAATGCTTAACTAACATGAACCAAGAATGAACAATGAATGTTTTTTACAGCATTATTAACATACATTGGTTCATTGTTGAACTAACTGTGAAGTTATGATGGTGTTACTGAAATCACATACGTTTGTTATTGTACTGTAGGTGTGCTGTTTACTGTATACTGTGTAATAAGCAGTGTGTGGATATTACATTCACATAATAACACAGAAAAACATGCATTCATTTAAAACGATTTTGTCCCTGAGATGCTGTTAAATCAGTTTTCCAACAGTGCAAGCAGAGAAAACAACAAACAAAGCACAAAAATATAAACATTATTAATTAGACAGACAGCCACAGAAATATTATTATTATTATATATAATACTATAGTTATGTATTTTGTGTTGGAAGACCTGTAAAATGTTGTGACACACTTTGTATTAATGCATTAAATTGCTACGTGGCTCTGCAACCGTAAACATGATGTTTTTGGGTCATTAATATTAACTGCCAATTAAACATTGGTGTATTTTACTTTGCTAAAACTTAGTTAAATCTAGAAACATCTTGTAACTCCTGCGGGGTCACTCTTGTATGAAGTTCCCATGCGTCTGGTGTCCGTTGATGGCAGGGAAATCTTGATGTGTGTAAAGCTGCTCAGGGGTCAGAGGTGAAAGTTCATAGGTGCTTCTCATGTAATTGATGCCGCCCTGCTGGAGGAGGAGCATCATCTGCCGGGCGAACAGCGGCTCCACCTGTAGGACAACATGAGAGAGCTGTGTTTGGTCGTGTGGAGGTCAACATTTGTGTGGATGGAGAGGTCAAAGGTCGCTACCTGAACGGTCAGGGGTCTCTTGTCTGCGGAGGGGTCACAGCTCTCGAAGAAAAGCTGCACGTGGAAACGTGGAGGAGGTCGTGCGTGCAGGAAATATCCCTGGAGTTCTGAATGAGTGAGTGAATATTGTAGTAAAAGTCATCATGAAATCAAAATTGGCAAAACTTATTTTCTATGGAATATTGTAGGATTTATCATAAATTATTTTGTCCATAAAATTCATGCATTCTTGTAATCTTGAATCAAATAAGTTCCTCTTGCAGCAACATCTCTTCTCTGATGACGAGGGCGGGGCAACCTGTCACTCACATGAGATCCACCAATAGCAAACCACAACCATCCAATCCATTCCCCACAGACACAATCAAGCCCCGCCCACATTTGTTCTTGTTCCAGAAGCCGTTTCACTCGGATATACGTCACTGTAGTGGAGTAAAGACTAGCGCAACTTCTGTTTCATACCGACTTTAAATATGCCATTTAGTTGTCGGCAGGGCGGCTTGTTTCTGCCACAGAATAGAAATAAATAAGGTAATTGCGACTTTTTTTCTCACAATTGCGAGTTTATATCATGCTATTCTGACTTGTTTTTCACAATTGCGAGTTTATATCTCGCTATTCTGACTTGTTTTTCACAATTGCGAGTTTATATCTCGCTATTCTGACTTTTTCACAATTGCGAGTTTATATCACACTATTCTGACTTGTTTTTCACAATTGCGAGTTTATATCTCGCTATTCTGACTTGTTTTTCACAATTGCGAGTTTATATCTCGCTATTCTGACTTTTTCACAATTGCGACTTTATATCTCGCTAATCTGACTTTTTTCTCACAATTGCGAGTTTATATCACACTATTCTGACTTTATAACTCGCAATTGCGACTTTATCTCACAATTCTGACTTTCTCACAATTGCGAGTTCAAATCACGCTATTCTGACTTGTTTTTCACAATTGCGAGTTTATATCACGCTATTCTGACTTGTTTTCACAATTGCGAGTTCAAATCACGCTATTCTGACTTGTTTTTCACAATTGCGAGTTTATATCTCGCTATTCTGACTTTTTCACAATTGCGACTTTATATCTCGCTAATCTGACTTTTTTCTCACAATTGCGAGTTTATATCACACTATTCTGACTTTATAACTCGCAATTGCGACTTTATCTCACAATTCTGACTTTCTCACAATTGCGAGTTCAAATCACGCTATTCTGACTTGTTTTTCACAATTGCGAGTTTATATCACGCTATTCTGACTTGTTTTCACAATTGCGAGTTCAAATCACGCTATTCTGACTTGTTTTTCACAATTGCGAGTTTATATCACGCTATTCTGACTTGTTTTCACAATTGCGAGTTTATATCACGCTATTCTGACTTGTTTCTCACAATTGCGAGTTTATATCACACTATTCTGACTTGTTTCTCACAATTGCGAGTTTATATCACACTATTCTGACTTTTTCACAATTGCGAGTTTATATCACGCTATTCTGACTTTTTCACAATTGCGACTTTATATCTCGCTAATCTGACTTGTTTCTCACAATTGCGAGTTTATATCACACTATTCTGACTTTTTCACAATTGCGAGTTTATATCACGCTATTCTGACTTTTTCACAATTGCGACTTTATATCTCGCTAATCTGACTTTTTTCTCACAATTGCGAGTTTATATCACGCTATTCTGACTTGTTTCTCACAATTGCGAGTTTATATCACACTATTCTGACTTGTTTCTCACAATTGCGAGTTTATATCACACTATTCTGACTTTTTCACAATTGCGAGTTTATATCTCGCTATTCTGACTTTTTCACAATTGCGACTTTATATCTCGCTAATCTGACTTTTTCTCACAATTGCGAGTTTATATCACACTATTCTGACTTTATAACTCGCAATTGCGACTTTATCTCACAATTCTGACTTTCTCACAATTGCGAGTTCAAATCACGCTATTCTGACTTGTTTTTCACAATTGCGAGTTTATATCACGCTATTCTGACTTGTTTTCACAATTGCGAGTTCAAATCACGCTATTCTGACTTGTTTTTCACAATTGCGAGTTTATATCACGCTATTCTGACTTGTTTTCACAATTGCGAGTTTATATCACGCTATTCTGACTTGTTTCTCACAATTGCGAGTTTATATCACGCTATTCTGACTTGTTTCTCACAATTGCGAGTTTATATCACACTATTCTGACTTTTTCACAATTGCGAGTTTATATCACGCTATTCTGACTTGTTTCTCACAATTGCGAGTTTATATCACGCTATTCTGACTTTTTCACAATTGCGAGTTTATATCACGCTATTCTGACTTTTTCACAATTGCGAGTTTATATCACGCTATTCTGACTTTTTCACAATTGCGAGTTTATATCACACTATTCTGACTTGTTTCTCATTATTGCGAGTTTATATCACGCTATTCTGACTTTTTCACAATTGCGAGTTTATATCACGCTATTCTGACTTTTTCACAATTGCGAGTTTATATCTCGCTATTCTGACTTGTTTCTCACAATTGCGAGTTTATATCACGCTATTCTGACTTGTTTCTCACAATTGCGAGTTTATATCACACTATTCTGACTTTTTCACAATTGCGAGTTTATATCACGCTATTCTGACTTTTTCACAATTGCGAGTTTATCACACTATTCTGACTTTTTCACAATTGCGAGTTTATATCACGCTATTCTGACTTGTTTCTCACAATTGCGAGTTTATATCACACTATTATATCACGCTATTCTGACTTTTTCACAATTGCGAGTTTATATCACACTATTCTGACTTTTTCACAATTGCGAGTTTATATCACGCTATTCTGACTTGTTTCTCACAATTGCGAGTTTATATCACACTATTATATCACGCTATTCTGACTTTTTCACAATTGCGACTTTATATCACACTATTCTGACTTTTTCACAATTGCGACTTTATATCACACTATTCTGACTTGTTTTCACAATTGCGAGTTTATATCACACTATTCTGACATGTTTTTCACAATTGCGAGTTTATATCTTGCTATTCTGACTTGTTTTCACAATTGCGAGTTTATATCACGCTATTCTGACTTGTTTTCACAATTGCGAGTTTATATCTTGCTATTCTGACTTGTTTTTCACAATTGCGACTATTTCACGCTATTCTGACTTTTTTCTCACAATTGCGAGTTTATATCTCACAATTCTGACTTTTTTTCTCACAATTGTGAATTTATATCACGCAAAAAGATATAAAGATAAAAAGTCAGAATAGCAAGATATAAACGAGATTGAGTCTCTTTTGCAGCCTGTCTCTAGTGGCCTGTCGATGAATTACAGTTTGTCACTTCAGTGTTGGATTAAAGTGAGAGACTTGAGGTTGCGCTTGGTTCTTCTAACCTGTGAGGAAGATCTGTGTGTCCAGGACTTTGCTGGTCTGCTCTCTCTCTAGTTGACAGAGTTTGTCGCTCAGGTGTGTGTGTGTCCCGTCGCAGTACACCTGGCTCTGGCAGAAGCAGCGGGCGTACAGGCCGTCGGGCGTCATCCAGAGCAGAACACCTCCCTCCAGCGCTCCTCGCTCCGCCTGAGGAAGAGGAACCAGCTCGGGGCCGCCGGGGCTCCAGCTGTCAGGGGGAGGAGCCAGTCGACAGCCCTCGACGCTCGTCACCGTGACGTCAGCGAACAGAGTCTCGCCGCTGAACACCGTCACGTGCAGACGCGGGTCTGGGAGACATTCAGAGACCAGCGAGAACACGTGACCAAACAATGGAAAACAGAAATCATTGCATTTGTAGGTTGTTGCTAGGCTGTTGCTAGGTGGTTACTAGGTGGTTGCTAAGATGGTCTTAGTGGTTACTAGGGCATTTGTAGGTAGTTGCTAAGCTGTTACTAAGATGATCTAAGTGGTTACTGGGGCATTTGTAGGTTGTTGCTAGGCTGTTGCTAAGGTGTTCAAAGTGGTTACTGGGGCATTTGTAGGTAGTTGCTAGGCGGTTGCTAAGATGTTCTAAGTTGTTACTCCGGCATTTATAGGTAGTTGCTAGGCGGTTGCTAAGATGGTCTAAGTAGCGACTGGGACATTTGTAGGTTGTTGCGAAGATGTTCTAATTGGTTACTGGGGCATTTGTAGATAGTTGCTAGGCTGTTGCTGGGTGGTTGCTAAGATGTTCTAAGTGGTTACTGGGGCATTTGTAGGTTGTTGCTAGACTGTTGGTAGGTGGATGCTAAGATGTTCTAAGTGGTTACTGGGGCATTTGTAGACCCAAGGTTGTTGCTAGGCTGTTGCTAGGCTGTTGCTAGACAGTTGCTAATATATTCTAAGTGGTTACTGGGGCATTTGTAGATAGTTGCTAGGCTGTTTCTGGGTGGTTGCTAAGATGTTCTAAGTGGTTACTGGGGCATTTGTAGGTTGTTGCTAGGCTGTTGGTAGGTGGTTGCTAAGATGTTCTAAGTGGTTACTGGAACATTTGTAGGCGGTTGCTAGACAGTTGCTAAGATATTCTAAGTGGTTACTGGGGTATTTGTAGATAGTTGCTAGGCTGTTGCTGGGTGGTTGCTAAGATGTTCTAAGAGGTTACTGGGGCATTTGTAGGTTGTTGCTAGGCTGTTGCTGGGTGGTTGCTAAGATGTTCTAAGTGGTTACTGGGGCATTTGTAGGTTGTTGCTAGGCTGTTGGTAGGTGGTTGCTAAGATATTCTAAGTGGTTACTGGGGCATTTGTTGGTAGTTGCTAGGCTGTTGCTAGGGTGTTGCGAAGATGTTCTAAGTGGTTACTGGGGTATTTGTAGGCGGTTGCTAGACAGTTGCTAAGATATTCTAAGTGGTTACTGGGGTATTTGTAGATAGTTGCTAGGCTGTTGCTGGGTGGTTGCTAAGATGTTCTAAGTGGTTACTGGGGCATTTGTAGGTTGTTGCTAGGCTGTTGCTAGGGTGTTGTGAAGATGTTATAAGTGGTTACCTGGACATTTGTAGGCGGTTGCTAGACAGTTGCTAAGATATTC
This sequence comes from Leuciscus leuciscus, assembly GCF_965113295.1. Lineage (NCBI taxonomy): Eukaryota > Metazoa > Chordata > Actinopteri > Cypriniformes > Leuciscidae > Leuciscus > Leuciscus leuciscus. Next base: position 2,460,465 of record NC_138743.1, read on the forward strand.
TAAGTGGTTACTGGGGCATTTGTAGATAGTTGCTAGGCTGTTGCTAGGGTGTTGCGAAGATGTTCTAAGTGGTTACTTGGGCATTTGTAGGCGGTTGCTAGACAGTTGCTAAGATATTCTAAGTGGTTACTGGGGCATTTGTAGGTAGTTGCTAGGCTGTTGCTGGGTGGTTGCTAAGATGTTCTAAGTGGTTACTGGGGCATTTGTAGGTTGTTGCTAGGCTGTTGCTAGGGTGTTGTGAAGATGTTATAAGTGGTTACCTGGACATTTGTAGGCGGTTGCTAGACAGTTGCTAAGATATTCTAAGTGGTTACTGGGGCATTTGTAGGTAGTTGCTAGGCTGTTGCTGGGTGGTTGCTAAGATGTTCTAAGTGGTTACTGGGGCATTTATAGGTTGTTGCTAGGCTGTTGGTAGGTGGTTGCAAAGATGTTCTAAGTGGTTACTGGGGCATTTGAAGGTTGTTGCTAGGCTGTTGCTGGGTGGTTGCAAAGATGTTTTAAGTGGTTACTGGGTCATTTGTTGGTAGTTGCTAGGCGGTTGCTAGGTGGTTGCTAAGATGTTCTAAGTGGTTACTGGGTCATTTGTTGGTAGTTGCTAGGCTGTTGCTGGGTGGTTGCTAAGATGTTCTAAGTGGTTACTGGGGCTTTTATAGGTTGTTGCTAGGCTGTTGGTAGGTGGTTGCAAAGATGTTCTAAGTGGTTACTGGGTCATTTGTTGGTAGTTGCTAGGCTGTTGCTAGGTGGTTGCTAAGATGTTCTAAGTGGTTACTGGGTCATTTGTTGGTAGTTGCTAGGCTGTTGCTGGGTGGTTGCTAAGATGTTTTAAGTGGTTACTGCGGCATTTGAAGGTTGTTGCTAGGCTGTTGCTGGGTGGTTGCAAAGATGTTTTAAGTGGTTACTGGGTCATTTGTTGGTAGTTGCTAGGCGGTTGCTAGGTGGTTGCTAAGATGTTCCAAGTGGTTACTGGGGCATTTGTAGTTAGTTGCTAGGTGGTTGCTAGGTGGTTTTTAGGGTGTTTTAAGTGGTTTTTAGGCTGTTGCTAGGAAGTGTATACCTGACAGTGCCATGGCCTCTGCTGATCTCATGCTGGTCTCTAGGGTGAACGGTGACGGAGGTGAGTCAAATGTGTTACAGCTGTAGACAGATCCACTTATCTGGTACCCTGGACACACACAAACACATTCTCATAACTTTAAATGACAACATATTTAATAAACAAATGACCACACACACACATAGAGTAATTACTATTGTCCCAGCGTGAGTTCTGGCTGAAGTGAGCGTCTGACAGTGAGTTCTGATCACACACACACACACACACACACACACACACACACACACACACACACACACATTGAGTAATTACCAGAGTCCCAGCGTGAGTTCTGGCTGAAGTGAGCGTCTGACAGTGAGTTCTGCTCACACAGGAAGTCCCTCCAGCTTCGGTCAGCAACAGACAGGTAGTTGCACACCTGTACAGAGATACATTCATTCTCATCTCTCATCTATATTATCATACCCAGATATTACTTTAGAGTTTAATTTAGTTGTAGTCTGCAAGAAACTCGTTTAGGCTAGTGTTACCTGACCCTCCACAGGCTGATATGAGGGAAAAAACGGGTAGTTATGGTGACCTAGGCTTGTGGAAACTTTCTCATATGATTTTGGTCCTGAAATGGAGGAGAAATGAGTTTTAATTAAATGTAATTTAATTTTTTATTAATTAGTTTATATATCTATATCTATCTATCTATCTATCTATATATATATAATTTCTATTTTTTATATTTATATATTATTTTCATTTAAATTTTTAATTAAACATGTATATAAATATTTAGATTTTTATATTTTATTTTTATTTTATTTTATATATACAGTATATATATATATATATATAATTAATTTTTTTAAATTACATGTATATATATTTTTAGAAATGTGTGTGTATATATATATATATATATATATATATATATATATATATATAAAATATATAATTAATCGCACATAACATTACAATTTTTATTATATTTTTTATAGTATATTGTTCTGATTTTTACTTATTCTGCCAAAATATATAGATTTATCCTTATTAAAGCTACAAAAGTTATTCAGTCAAAAGTGAGTGCTTTTCTCTGTCTTTTGTTGTTTGATTAACATTAAAGAACATTTTATTTTGGCAGCCCTAATATATATGTTGTTATTATTTCATATCATATTTAAATGTGATATTTATGTGTGTCTATGGGGCATATAGAGCCCCAAATGTATGTATATTGAAGCGTGTGTGTGTGAGGGTTTACCTCTTTTGGTTCCCTCAGGAATGACCCGGTAAACTTTGAACGGTTCTGATACGTCCAGCTGACTCCGGCCCACGAGCTCCTCGAAGTCACAGCTCTTGTTCAGCGCGCACCTGAGACGCGTTTTCCAGGTGGGAGGATCCGCTTTATCTATTCCCTCGCGATACTTCCCCTTAAACAGAGCCCAGGCCTGATCCAACAAACCAGGAACAAGCTGTTATATAATGCTGAACAGATCTAATTTGTATGTGCATATACAGCATTATATTATATGTATGTGTTATTGCATATACAGCATGTTTAGACACTGAACCCACTGGTGCTCTTCGGGCAATATTACAATTAAAAATGTACTTTTTTTTTTCTTTTTTTTTTTTTTTAATTCATCGGAAGGGTACGAAATTTGGTAAAGGTTTTGGCACTTGCTAAATGAACACACACAAAAAAAATCATGGATATGATTCGAAAAGGTTAAATGGTCCTGTAAAAAATCGTCACACTTGTGCTCCTCGCGGTCAGTAATGAGCGCATTAGAAATGAATGAGAGAGTTTCCTCTAGTGGAAGCGTTTGGTACTGCAGCCGAACACACTCTCACTGAAAGATCATTTACTGAGATATCAACCTCAAATTTGGAACATAACTTGTTTAGATTATGGTTTTGTTTTTCTTGCAGTTTCAGAGTAAAACGTGATTTTGAAAATATAGATTTCATATAAAAATTGAAAATAATATTTTTGTGCTTTTTTTTATAACAATAAGCGTAAAATTCTGTCACTTTTTTTAAGTTCACTTTTTAAAACTTTTTTCACTTTGGCAATAATTTGCCAAGTGTCTTCTTTAAAAAGAGACCAAACTGAAGTCGGAAAGTTGAAATTTAAGTTGAAAATTTTATTTTCAGGTATAAAAAAAATAAAATAAAAAATAAAAAAATAAAAATGTATTAAATAAAAAACATTATCAAACTAAAATATAGTAGCCTACATTCATTTCATTGAAATAAAAAAACTGTAAATTTTGACCGCTACGCGAAGAGCACCAGAGCCCATGAATGTCGTTGCATTAGCCTATAAAATGTAAATTATCACAACAAGTGGCATTTATTGCAAAAAAAAAAAAAAAAAAGATGCAAAAACACACTTTGTTATCAAAACCTTTGATAAAAAAGACATTTCACACATTTATAAGCATGCATGTTTTATTGTTTTGTTGCTTGCAAATACAATTATTGTGATTAATTAATTTTTAAATGTAGGCCTATAATATGCGTAACATCACCTTGAAGAGCGCCGCGTCCTCGTCCCGGTTATAGTCCTGCTTCCCTGCGTGTTTCCACGGGATCCTGAAGGTGCTTCGCTCTCGATCCTCCCACACTAACCCGGGATATTTCCCAGAATCCACCTGTTCAATCAGCCACTGACGCAGCTTCCCGTTCCCACAACTTCCCGACATCCTCAGCTGTGTATATCGGAACAGTGCGAGATGATGTTCAGCACAGGCTGTGCAGGGTTTGGTTTTGATAACTCGGGCAGTTCAGTTTTGAGATGCAGTCATTTGCCTGTTTTTGGGTGGAGACTCACGGTTCTCCACAGATGTGAAGCTCAGAGGCACCAGTTCACCACACCAGTTTACTTGGTATTTGAGGCTTGTTTTCCAGTACAAATATCTAAACATTCTTAAATCAAGATTTGTTCACTTGAAAAGCAAAATGTCTGAAGATTTTAATATTAAGTCTCGCTAAATGAAAAATTTATCATAAATAGATGAGTTTGCATGAGCTTAAAATAAACAGGGTCAGAAAAATCACCTTTATTCAAAGAGAAAACAAGATTTATTTTTCTGAATGTATTAGCATGTATTTGTTCTTGCTCTGCAATTAAACTTATTTCATTATGATGCATTTTTCTGGAAAATAAAGTCATTTTGCTTCTCCAGTAAATGCATCTTGATTTAATATTTGCAATGGAAAACAATAGAAAAATGTCTATTGTTGCTATTATATAGTTTAATCCTCGTTTTTTTGCATTATTGAATATGAAATAACATTAATTAGCTTTATGTCACTATCAATCCAAAATGCCTGAAAATATTAAGTTTCGCTAAATGAAAAATGTGTCATAAATGGGTGAGTTTGCATGAGCTTAAAATAAACACGGTCAGAAAAATCAGGGAAAATGAGATTTATGTTTCTGACACTATATTGGCATGTATTAATTCATTCTTTAAGCTTAAACTAACTTCATTTTGATGCATTTTTCAGAAAACAAGATTAAATTCAAGTCATTTTCCTGCTTCTCCAGAAAATGCATCTTGATTTAAGAATGTTTGCTCTGGAAAACAAGAGAAAAAGACTTCTATTGTTACTAATTTAACCCTAATTCTTCTCAATTATTGCATATGAACTAACTTTAATTAGCTTTATGTCACTATATCAATCGAATGCGTGCAGGTTTAACAGTCTATATCTGCTCTCTGTTCCAGGTATTTATTAATATCACAGATGATTATTGCTCAGACGTGACGTGACAGTTTAAAGCCATAAATTCCCCTTGTGTTAAATGACGGAGCAGTTTTAGTGGTGATGTGCACCTGTGTGTGTGTTCGTGCTCCTCATGTTATGACTGTCCTCTGGGACTACAATTACTCAGCAACACACACTCACACACTCAATAACAGCGCCGTTCTGCTCCTTTTGGGCGCAAAGATGAAAGAATTCTTTAGAAACTTGCAATGTCTATAAAGTGGGAATGCACTGATCAACAAGCTTATATCCAATACATCAGACATCATTCACACGCATGAACGAGCTGTTATATAATACTGTTATTAATATACAGCAGATCTAACGGTGTTCAGACACTCACTAATGCCTCAATGACGTTGCATTATAAAATGCATTGATGTCAAATATCAAAACAAGTGGCATTTATTGCACTAAAAAAGATGCAAAACACACTTTACAAACTAAACATTGAACAAAAAGAGACGTTGCTACAGTTTCAAAATGATCTAACAAATGATATTCACACATTTATAAGCTTGACTCATTTCAATTAGCAGCATGGACTTGAAATTTTATTATTTTGTTGCTTGCGAATATAATTACAGTTATTATATGGGAATCCACTGATCAACAAGTTCTACAAGAAGCTCGATTCATTCTCAGAAATTCATATAATGCAAAATATATACAAGCATTATTCGTGGAAATATAATTATCAGCTTAGACTGTGAATTTTTAATTGAATTGAATTGAATTATTAATTTATTTTTAGTTTAATTACTTTTTTTTATTAAATAAAATTTTAAATTAAAATGTGTTATTCATTTAATTTAATTTTAAATAAAATGGTATTTAATGTTATGTTGTTATTTTTGTTGTTATGCTGTTATTATTTAATTTAATTTAATAAAATTGTATTTAATTTTATGATGTTATGTTATAAATTAATGTAATTTAATGTTATAATTGATTTATTAATTCATTTTTTCCCATTTTGTTTTATTTTATTTTATTCTATTATTTTATCTTTATATTCTTGACTCAAAATGCAAACATTTTCCCAGAAATCTGTTGTGTTTTGTGGTTGATGGCCGGATATTCAAATGAATCCCGTTGTCTCGAAGCGAAGCACCTGTTTAACTCGAGTCTCAACTCTTAACCCTTCACTCTTCTGTTCAACACACACACTCTTACAAAACTGTTAAGTCATGAAATTAAAGTCATTATGTGAATCTCACTTCATGTTTCCCACCCAAGTCTGTTTTCTATTTTGATTTGACCTTGAAATGTTTTCATAAGGTTCATTTATGAACTTTCACAGACATGAAGAAAAACCTGAAGGATGATGGTGTGCAAATGCAAAAATGTAAAAAAAAATAACCTGAAATTTTAGAATGGTTTGTAAAATATTTGCATTGTCATTCGAAAAGTGCTTTTCCCCTCAAAGAAGCGTAAAAATAAACTGTTACTCATATAAGGAGTAGATTGACCTTCAAGGTACAAATATCACAGTCAAGTATTAATATGAGTGAGAGAAGGTTTAACACTGTTTATATTTAACAATATTTACAGAATCAATTGCGTTTATTAAGACTTTTAAGTCTATTAAAAGCTCTACTTTGAACTATTAACCTCCTGAGAAATTCTGTCACGTTGAATCATGAACAAACGTGTTGCATTTGGATGAGAATTTATTCACACACACTTAAACACACACTTTGACTGATTTCAGATGAAGCCCACAGAAGATTCCAGTAAAGTTTGATAAAGTAGCTGAAAACCTCATGAACTGGTTAAACACTTCATTTAAACTAGATTAAACAATTTTTTTCCTTATACTTTTCTGTATTTGATTCATAAAGCTGCAGTCCGCAGTTTCTCCTCTCTGTCGCCATCTCTGTTCGAACTCTGCTATTGCAGTTATTCGCGGAATGATCAGCGTGGGTAGTGCCTCGGCTCGGCACAGCGCGGATGAATCCGGTGTTTAGAGGAGAACGTGCGGCTGTCAGTCGGTGTGGATCCTGGCATTCCCAATCACAGATTCTACTTTTGGGAAGTATGACCAACGTAAGAATTTTCACTGGAAAATGTTCTGAACAAGTAAAGGGGAAAAAGCATTGCAGTAAATCACACTGATTACATCTAACGATCGCTCATCATATCACGGAAAACCGGGCAAATTATACTTTGTTCTCAAATTGTTAATGTGAACATCATCAGCATTGCGTGACTACATTTAATTCCCTTCCAATATGTATCCACATGGTCCGGTTGCAGTCTCTTTTTTTCCTCCGAAGTCTTTCGCATTTTACAGCGGGTGAATCTCCAGCTGGTGATCGTCGTTTGAACCTTAAACATTATTACAAGCTTACCGTTTTGAGTCGAGCTACGGCAAGCAGAGTGTTCTGAACACTGGCTGGTGGTGATGTACTTGCTCAAAAAATTATTTTGATAATTTTTAACCCAAAAAAGCTTTTTTTAAGCTTTTAAAAAAATATTTGAAATCTGTTTTGCTTTTCTCTTCCATATTAGATTTAAACTTGGATTGAAGTCTTTGCAGTGAATCATGGATGTATATGATGCCTTAAATGCTTCTTATGCCTTTTATTTCTTATATTTTAGCCTTATATTTATTTATTTTTATTTGCATTGCCTTTTATTTCCTCTGCTGTGTGCAGGTCTGGCATCAGTCTTGTTCATTTAGGAAACCGAGAGATTTTGGGTTGTCGCCGCTGAGAGAAGATGAAAGTTCTGAAAGATTGTAGACATACAGATATTAATATCTCAGAACATCCGTCAGGAAACATGGACAACTTGTCAACTTATGATCACAAATTCAGACAGTAATACAAATAACCAGCAAGCAACACACAGTACACACACACACACACACATACAGTACAACCCTTTACCTATACAGATGCATACAAACATAGAAACACATGAGCACTTACATTCATACACACTCATACACACTCACACACTCACTCACACCAACGTATTAAAAACACACATACGCACTCACACGTACTCACACAAACTTTCACACACATACACACTCACACAAACACACACACGCACTCACTCACACACACACACACATTTGGCTCCAAAACTCTGGAATAGTCTTCCTGATGCTGTTCGTTGCTCAGACTCGCTCTCCCAGTTTAAAACTAGATTAAAGTCGCATCTCTTCAGCCAGGCATTCATATAATCCTACAGTTCAAACTACAATCCGGCCTCTAGCTCATAAATGCCAGAGGAGAACTGGCCCCCGACTGAGCCTGGGTTCTCCCAAGGTTTTTTTTTCTCCATTAGGTCACCTGATGGAGTTTTAGGACACCATTAGGTCACTTGATGGAGTTTTTCGGTTCCTTGCCACTGTTGCCTTTGGCTTGCTCAGTTGGGGATATTTTGGGGATATTTAATCTAATTTTATCAATCAATAAATTCCTCTTGAAACAAACTTTGTTGTATTATTTTTATTTAATACTGTGAAGCTGCTTTGATACAATCTGTATTGTGAAAAGCGCTATACAAATAAACTTGACTTGACTTGACTTGACACATGCACTCACTCACTCACACACGCACTTACACAAACGTAAAACACACACACACACACACACACACACACACACACACACACACACACACACACACACATACACACACTCACACAAACGTAAAACACGCACTCACACAAACTTTCACACTCATACACACACACATGCACTCACTCACTCACTCACTCACTCACTCACTCACTCACACACACACACACACACACACACACACACATACATACATGCATACATACAGTACAACCCTTCACATGCATACAAACATAGAAACACATGAGCTCTTACACTCATACACACACACTCACACAAACGTAAAACACACACACACACACACACACTCAAACGCACTCATACAAATTTTCGCACACACACGCACTCATACACACACGTACGTACACTCACACAAACACACTCACATGCACGCACACACACACACACACACACACACACACACACACATACAGTACAACCCTTCACACAGATGCATACAAACATAGAAACACATGAGCTCTTACACGCACGCACACACTCACACACTCACACATGCCCTCACACACATACACACACTCTCACACGCACTCACACACCCACGAGAACAGCTTTGTTTCGATTGATGTTGTGACACTATATGAAACTGGCATGGTTGGCTAAAATGTATATTTAAGAACATATTTCTTTTTTTCATTTCACATCTTTAGCCCTGCAGGAAACGCAACGTCTGTCATTTACCAGCAGCCATAAGGACTGAAACCTCACGTAACGTTGCACCAAACATTTGATAAACATAATATAAAATATCAGTTTAATTAATTAAATCCAATCTTTTATAAAAAAAATTAATAAATGGGTAAATCCATTACTTTTAAACAGAGCCTTAAACGAGTTTTTGTGCCACATCTGCCAATATATATAACAAATATTTAACCAGCCATGAAAAATGGATTAATCCTTATTTACAGAAGTTATTCAGAGAATTGAGTGATTGTTCTTTGTCTCTTGATTAACATTAAAAGCACAGACAGCAGGAATATTAGGCTACTGTCACTTTAAGAGTGAATGCACAGATCTAATATACTGATACTGTTACACATGCGTTTACTTTCTCAGCTGTTTATGTTCACTTAAGACATAACCGACTATATTTATGAGGAAACTCGCCAACATGGGCATTTTGACACAATTTTGTTTGAATATGTCTGTTCAAATGCAAGCCAGAACACACAACAGATTTTCTAAAGCAGGACAACAAATTTATTGCAAATGATAACAAACACTTGTTCTGATTCTCTTTATTCAAAATGTGATTATGTGTTTGTAATTTTCACATTATACTGAAGCTGAGCAATATGTTCTGATTTTGTTTATTTGTTTTTTGTCTGTCTTTAGTTCTGACTTTCTCACATACACACTTACACACAGACACACACACACACACACACACACACACACACACACACACACACACACACACACACATCTGTGCATAACTCCTGTTAGAAAGTTACAAAACATGAGATAGAGATTCACTGTCTTGTGAGGTTTCTCACACTTTCCTTTCCTTTTCTGAAAACAGGGAAAGTTCAATTTCACTTGCGGGATCTAGTGAAACACTCTCCACTTTCTTTAGCTTCACATGATCATCAGTTTCACAGAGTTTGTTTTCAGAAAGACAAGACCTGAATGTTTTCTCAGATGATGACGGTAATGGTTAAGATGCTTTGTTTTGATGTCCTTGAGCAGAACGAGGACAATAAAGAAATGTGATTTTTAGAAATGTGGGGTTTTTTTCACTGCATGTTTTCTGGTCAGAAAGAGGAGAAATATTAGGATGGACGATCAAAATCTTTGAGCAGTTCTTCATTTCTCCATGTTCATCATCGGTTATGAGATTATGTGAGCATTTATATTCATAAAACCTAGTCATATAGATGCTAACGGGGTTTGGGGGATTTAATTTAATTAACACCCGTTCACATCAAGCACGATAAAGATAACCACGATAACTATATTAGCGTCCACACCTGATAACGCTCAGTTTATTATATTCACGCTTCAGTTTTGTCGTCTGTCTCTTTAAATGCTCGAGCTCGTTTAAGCAGGATGGATTCTGATTGGCTGTCAATGTTTTTATGCTTCGTCAGCTTTAAAAATAAATAATTCTGAAAGTGATATATCGTTCCTCTGTGTGGCTGTGCTGTTCTCCATGTTATCGTGGTCTTTTACATTTAGAACGATTTTTAAAACCATGATCCTGTTCACACCAAGGATGATAACTATAAAGATAACGATATTTAGTTCTAAAATCGATCTCAATATTAAAGAATAGCAGAGTTCACACCACAGCTATAACAATAACGGCAGAGAGAAACGATATCTTTGGAATCACAAAAGATTCCACCTGATGAACGATAAAAACGTTGACAGCCAATCAGAATTCATCCTGCTTTAAAGTGCTCGTGCATTTAAAGTGACAGACACGCACGCTCTTATAATAAACAGAATGATATCGTCTGCTGGTGTGAACGCTAATATAATTATCTTTATCCTTATAACTGTCCTCTTTGTTGTGAACGGGCCTTTACTGGGTCAAACAAGCTTTTCATAGATTTCTACTTGAACAAGTGCACATGTGCACTTAAAGAGACAGTTCACCCAAAAATGTCATAATTTACTCACCTTCAAGTTGTTCCAAACCTGTATGCATTTCTTTCTTCTGCTGAACACAAAAGAAGATATTTTGAAAAATAGGAGTAACCAAAGAGTTCATGAACCCCATTGACTTCTTTAGTATTTTTTCCCCATACTAAGTCAATGGGGCCCATTAACTGAGTAAATGAAGACAGAATTTTCATTTTTGGGTGAACTATCCCTTTAACCAGGTGAACTCTCACTAGTACACCATCAGACCTGCACTACAAACCAAGCAATTGCAATATCAACAGGTCGTGTTGCTAAATGTGATCATTTCTGCCCAGCAACAGAGCCCTTTGCCCCCCTCTGTCCATAATCCAGCAACAGCTGCTGCCATATTCTTTCACACATGCCAAAAAAACACACACAGGCTTTTCTCATTTGAACTGAAAGAAAAACCGGAAAACCAGAGTTGCTAAAAGAGTTCAACACCTTGTCCCAAAAGCAAGAAACAGTAAATGTCCTAATCAAATATGGTGTGTTAGAGGAAGCCAAGGCCTGTTCACCCAGGACAGATGTTCTCGGGGCTGACTTTAGGGTTTGGCCTTGAATTAGGCCTTTAGAGACAGATTAAACACAATAAAAGCAAACCACATTAATATCAGACTTGCATTGGATGTCCAATGAGGGTTAAACTCAACATCAGGTGCACTGAAAAATTTTTTTTGTATTCATAATTTATAACAATTTACACTAACACATTTGAAGTACATTTTACTGCAACTGCTCTGTACAACTTAAACTTACAACTGTTCAGGTGAAATCTACTTACTATTGAAGTTAACATTCATGATGTAATTAAGTAAATATTACTTAATTATATTTAATTGACTTAATTTCACATAGAGTTAAGTAATATCTACTTAACTAAGTTAAGTAAATTCAACAAAATTAACATTTTACACAAATTATATAACATTGAATTTAACCATGCTTTTAAAGTGTATGCTTTACTTAGAAACATCTAAGTAAATAATACAATAGATAGAAATAGTGCAGCTTTCACCCGAACACATAGACTTACTTGGTACACAATTCACAATGACGGTGACATTAGATAGATTGTTTTGAGTCATTCTGAGTAGAAAATGAATCCAGATATCACAAAATGGCAAGTTACTAAACCTAACAACAAAAGCAATGATAAAACGGTGTAAATACAGCTGGAAAACGGGTGGCATGATGGGAACACTAGTATTAGAATTAAGATGAGTAGGTTTTACTTAATTTTATGTTGTTGATATTTACGCTTTAATTTCTGCACGCTTGAATTGAGTTTTAATATGGAATTTACTTCGTTTTTTTTTTTATTCTTGTCTGAACTAACTTTTTCATGTAGAAATTACATTTGATTTTTCTGTAGCATTTACTTCACCACAGAATCATTTTTATCAGTGGAAAAATGTTCATGCATTCTTAAAGAACAAGAGTTATTAAAGCTAACTAAAACTGAAAGAATACAAATATTTTCATTACTTAAAATACATTTTTAAAATACTTCAACTTGTTTTATTTCAGCTTGTTGCATTTGCCAAGGCAACATTTCTCATTTTATTTAGTTTAATGATAGTATATCTAAAATAACTCTGCAAAGAACTAGAAATGGCGTCAGTGTTTTAACAGATTCACGTTTTTGAAGTTTACACAGAGATGATAATGTTTTTCAAAATTTTTCAAAACTTGCGCCTTGGAACCTGTTTCAGAGTTTGCGTTCTCGAGCATCAAACACTGTTGTCGTGCAAGTGAACGGCCAGAACTCATTCAAAGTTTTCTGTTTTCAGTTAAACCGGTGTCGTATTAGCGGCCCCTAAGGTATCAACTAATGATCTTAGCAACGGAAGTGAGTCAATCAAAAACTAACTTTATCTGGACAATATCTTTATTCTAGATCTGCTGTAAAGCCCAAACAATCTCTGTTACTTTAATTTCCTATTATAAAGCTGCTTTGAAACAATCTATACAGTTAAAAGCGCTGTATAAATGAAGGTGACTTGACTTGACATTGCTGATGGTTGTACACATTAGAGATTGCCAGAATGTCAGAAAAATCCCCTTCAATTCCCCATGCTCAGGGTGCTGTACATCACTCATACACACAGATGTAAACATTCCTCTGTCCTGTCCTTGAGTGATCAATCTCAGGGGACGCTGAGGGGCCAGAGACTCGATGAGGGACGCCCCCGCTCATCCCAGCACCTGCGGACCGAGTGTGTGTCGAGCACAAACACACAGTGTTGAGCAGATGATTGTTAGTGAAACCAGTGCAGACCAGCGTGACGCTGCGGGCTTGAGCCACTGGGAAGTGAAACACTCTTATCGACTTTTCCAGCTCTGCTTTCACAAGCGTGCATCAAAGACATTCACATTTAAGACTTGCTCCACATATACTGCACAACAAAAATTGGTAACACTTTACAATAAGGTTCATTAGTTAACAATATTAACTAACATGAATTAACTACGAGCAATACATTTGTTGCTGTATTTGTTAATCTTTGTCAACGTTAGTTAATAAAAATCCAGCTGTTCATTGTTTGTTCATGTTAGTTCACAGTGCATTATAATGTTAACAAGATTTTAATAATTTATTAGTAAATGCTGAAATTAACAAAGATTAATAAATGCTGTGTATGTGCAGTTCATTATTAGTACATATTAACTGATGAACCTTATTGAAAAGTGTTACCCACATTTTTATTTCCATTTACAGTATATAAAGTTAATAATTCATAGTGTTGTAATAACAATAATACACTAAAATCCAGTTTAGATAAAATACTGTGATGTTTATATTATATATACATACAACACAAAAATATGTATTTTTAAATGGCATACATCAGTCATTTCACAATTTCTAATATTGCACAATACCCCACACATTACGCATCTACCCTCACCCACACATAAATAATTACTTATTGTTCAATAATTTAATTGATGATAGAATTTATACCTATTCAACTTACAGGTTGGTACTGTATATCTCCTGCATCAGCTCATTATGAAGAATATGGCTTGGATCACCAATAATTTTAAAAGGCTGAAATTCTTTAATATTAATTTATTTGATTGTTTCTGCATGATTAAAAGGTCGAAATTCTATTAATTG
>NC_138743.1:2479655-2617155 GCF_965113295.1 Leuciscus leuciscus
CATGGTAGAAGAGGACTGACTGACTGACTATGGATTAAACGCTCTCACAATTAAATAAATAATATTCAGCAAACCTTCTAGTAGCCTACTTTCTTCAATCTGTCTCTCTTCTCCAGTGGGTTGGGCTAATCCAAAAGAAGTGAAAGCAAGGGGGTGTTCTGAAGACAGACTGTTACCTGTGAAACAGCGGTGCTCTGAAAACACCCCCATTAGCAATTAGTGCTTTCCACCTGATGAAATGAACTCGGCAAAAAATCGACCAATCAGAATTTTGGTCGAGCCAGAACGTATCGACCAATTAATCGACTAATCGACTGGGAGATTACAGCCCTACAGCATATGCAGAGATGGAGTTTGAGACGCACATGTGAATCATACCAGTTCATGTGAAGCAGCCTTTACTGTGAACGGAGTCGCTCTGAGACGCACGCAAACAATTATTTGGCCATGTATTTATTTAAAGCTACAATATGTCATTTTGTCGCCACTAGGGGTCGCTAACCTCTTACAATAACAAAGCCGTCGGTTGATGACGCAGTGAATAAGCGGAATCATGGAACTTGTCTTCATGCCGATGGATCTAATAATGTTTATGATGAGTGAATACACTGATGTGTTTAACATGACTGTGGTGTGAAGCAGAGCGCGAGTGCTAGTGAGAGACAGATCTCAGCGCCACACGCGAGTCCCGCGGATATAAAGAGGACATTTCATTCTACCGAACTAACGTTCCCGCAAGAGCTGAATAATACTCACACAGGGCAGTTTATTAGACGAATGAAACTTGTGAGGTAACGCAGCGGTGTTTCACTCGCTCTACACTATCACACTAAACTGCATTAGAGTGTGTTAGAGTTATAATGTTATTCTATGTGTTAGTTTGTCTGTATGAGACTAGCAGTGAGCTAGATCAACATTAGCATAACACACTGATCATATTCTAACATTTCATCATGTTGAGCTATATAACATTTATTAGTTATACGTACATTTCCTCACCTGCCTAATAAAGCTCATGCAGGAGCGGCGTCTCTGTCGAGTGGAAGTTAGCCGCGGACGCTAGCTCTCGGCATCTCGAAAACGCCACGCTGATAATGATCCTCGTTTTAGTTCTCCTTCTGTCCCAAAGTCTGCTTGCCATGATCCATAATGTTAGAACGAAACAGCAACAGCGTGAGCGCGCCGCTAGACGTAACGCAGTGGTCCACGTCTGTTGCCATGGTTACTACGGCAGTACGGGCGGAAACCAGGGATAACGCGGATATTACGTCATTGACAGGCCACAAGTTACAAGGGACGAGCCATAATTTAAAATGGGGGATAATCTTTGGGAACTTTTGGGATATTGTAAGTCCACAACTGCAGGAAATATATCACACTGTGCAAGTGATTTTTGGATATTTAATTACAAAAATCGTACATATTGTAGCTTTAATTGAATCGCAGACTTTGTGAATTCACATTTTATTTTTATTTTTTATTTAACCTTTATTTATCCAGGTAAACTGTTTGAGAACCACTTCTCATTTACAAACATGCCCTGGCCACATTAGCACTATGCGATAGAATGGTTTTAATACATCATGCAGTGGTTAGAAAACGGTCTAATAATGCGGCTCGTGGGTTCTCGTCTGTGGAATGAGTGGATTACTCGACACGGGGAAATTGTAATCAGGGGATTTTTTTAAATCGAGGTCTCGTATTTAATCAGTGAATCATGAGAGCCCTAGTCATTTGCAAAAGTGTAATGTAGGAAAACTCATCCAATGTTTTTGATTATCATCTCTAGAGGATTTGCACGCTCATGGAAAGCATTAAATCTTCAGTTGCATTCATGCCCAGTGTAAAGTGTCAATCTTTCTGTGGTGAGAATTGCCAGACCAACTAGTTTTCTAGCATTTATTTTTCTCTTTTCAGCAAAGAAGACAAAGAAGCAGGTGTTTGTAAGTTACAACTTGCCCATGACGAACTCAAATCTCGCACTACTGGTGGAGGACAGAATCAAGAAGGAGATGGAGCTTCATCCTGACAAGTTTTAAACATTCACTCTTTTTGCAACAGTTTTTTTGTACATAGCTCAATAAATCTAAAGGAAAAAAATCTTCTGTTGTAATGCAATATTATTTTGTGTGGTACTTTTCCGGTCTGAGACAAAAATATGTGGGTTATAGCATAAAATAACCTGTAAAAAACTGATCTGGTATTTTCTCATTTTTTAATGTAAGCAGGTTGTGTAAAACCTGGAAATATGAGGGAGATTTTAAAGGGGCTGTCTGTAGAATTCAGAAACTCTTGTTATAAGCGATTAGCCGTTAGGTGAACTGCAGTAGCAGCTTATTGCTAACGTACAAGAGACTGTCCTAACCAGATGCGATGCGATAAGATTCAGCCACAAATAATGTCTCTGTCCACACTAGACGCGAATGCGAGATGCGTCGAAATCAATCAAAACCCACAGCCAATCAGAACAGCGTGTGGGCGGAGTCAGCCAATCAGAACAGCGTGTGGGTGGGGTCTCGCGGCACCAGAGAGTAATCCTGACGGCACTCGCAAGAACATGGATAAGTCGCTACATAATCAATAACATATTACACCATTTAAACATTATTAAAAAACACATAGGCTACTGAGTCACTTAAACAATCTTTGTCAAAGAATACACTTGTTTGTTCACAGTTTGAACGTTCTTGTTTCCATTTGTTTAATTTGAAGATCTGAGGTGAATGAGAACCTCATTCACCTCAGATTGCATTGTTGCTTTTACAGCCACAAAGCTGGAGCACTAAATGATATTCAGAGTCACATTACACGCTTTTAACATTAAATAAAGCACATAAACAGCACCTGAGATTATCATCGCCACACTTTGTGTTGTTTGTTCCAGCGCGACGTCGCAGAAAAATAGAAAGCGTTGAATCGTCGCCGTCGCGGCTGGTTAGGACACACACTCTGATTAAAGGTGCAATGCGCAAGTCTCTGAGTTTTTGCAGAACTATGCCTATGGAAGTAAAATAATGTCAAATGTTTTTGAAATAAAAAGCCTGTTGAATTGCACTACTTGAAAAAAAAATATGCATTGCATTAACCATGCTTGCATTTTAATGCATTGTATTTTTAGTGCTTACATTTTTATGGGCTGAAATTCAACATGGTTGAATATTTAAGCTGTGAATATTTCAATTAAAAACATTTCAAACACCTTTCCATTATTAAAAATTCAATAATCCATATTCACCTTTCATATTTCACTTCCAAAATATTCAAACTGTTTAAAAATACAACCAATAATATTCAACAGGCAATTTTCGGTCCATTTTATTTCGCTTTGCAAATTCGCTTCCACAAATTCAGTGGTTCAAATTCGACAGTAAATTCAACATTGACGTCCAGGAACTGCAGGAAAAGCAGTAGATTGCCGAGCATACTCTCCATCTGCTGTTAGTCTACGTGCAAAAGCGCGTGTTGAAGACCAGCAACAGTTAGAACAAGTCATTCATTCATAAAACTCATTTACAGCAATGTAAGTGTATTTGTGATTATTATGACGGCAGTTTTATGTTAAATTCAGTGTCTTCACGGTTACTTTTCCTGTGTAGCCTACATGCATCTTTCTCTACCGTGAACGAGATTATAATGTTATTCCCCGATGCGGATATACAGATCCAATGTTACATTTTTGAGGTTGACATATATTTCTCTTGGTTGTTTAGTTGCCTTAACTTTATATTGTGGCGATGTGCTGCATGCAGGCTATTAGGGTTTCCCTCAATACTTCAGGATTCCCCTGCTGGACATATACAACGCTTAACGTAGCTTAATGGATTACAGTGATGTAAAAGACCAAACTCGCAGGCAAGCAGATGGACTCAGAATAACGCGCAAAGCTTAATGCTGAGCGTTTCCCAGTGATAGACTGGCATAAAGATGCCCAGCTAACACACGACGTAACAGTTACGTAATGTATTCGTACTTTTTGGTCACGTCATGACTTTACTAACTGACAACGTAACTACAACGTCGCATGCTCGGAATTTCATTACCATCATATTACCAACCCACAACGTCGTCAGTACGTCCTCATAAGGTTATAAGATAACTAACAACGTTCCAGATACGTACTCTATTCGTAATAACTTGGTAATTTCATGACTTACTGGCAACGGAACTGCAACGTCACGGGGCCGTAATTTCATTACCATCTTATCAGACTGCATTTCTATGAAATATTTTATTTGTTTCAATTGTTTGTTTAGTATTCCGTACGTTTGAAAGACGTTCATTTTATTCAAATAATTAAGGTTAGATGTTTATGGTTGTAAATGTTGCGTGGCTTTGACGTTTAATGGGCGTGCGCCGTGCGCGTGAACCTTCGAGTCGCCCTCAAACACTGGAGCGGAGATGAGTTGCCATGGAAACCAACAGACCGCCCCACTGACTGCAACTAACAAAGCAGCTGAACTCCCTCTCTCGCTGTTGTTTTCACTGCTTTCAGGTGAGTTTAGTCTCTAAAATCACACAAATAATACACACAACTGTTCTTGACACTTCTCTTACTTGTAATTGACGCGCTTCTGTTGAATATTTGCTTTATATAAATGGTTTAGTGTCTTCGGAAAAAGTCCGTTAGCATCTCAACCGTTTTCAGAAGAGTTAACGTTATGCTAACTTCATAGCTTGAGCTTTTGATATGAACGTTTAGGCTTTTAATCACATCTTATGGGTAGATGATAGGTTTTGATAGTTTTGTAAAAAAAATAATTTAGTTTGGAAGTGAGCTAATTTATTTAACAAACGTATTTATTTAACATAAACGTAACTTACTCGATGACGTCACTTAAGCCCCTTTCACACAGCGCTTTGAACCCGGCAAATTGCCGGCAAATTGCCAGAGCGCCTTCTGTGTGAACGCAAACTCGACCCGGGATTTAAGCCGGGATCGATGCCGGGTCGGGACCTAGTAACATTGCCGTGTTCAGTCCCGGAACGCGCGCTGTGTGAACAAAAGCCGTAACAATGCCGTGTCGTAGTGATGACGCTGAAGCCGGGCTCGTTCTCCAGCTGTGAAACGGTACGTAATGCGCAAGTTTATGATCGAATCAGAGAAACAAATGCACAGGCGTGGTTTCTCGAGAGAGAGATCGCAGCTCATAAGCAAACTTAAGACGCTGCTGAGATTACAAGTCACATCGATGTCACGTGTCTTTACGGCATTTTTACGGGTTGTGTGTGAACTAGGGATGTCAATTTTCACAAATTCCCATGATCGATCGTCGTTTAAATTAACGATCAATTAATCGATTAATCGTTAGCCTTAATACTGCGATATGCGTCTACTGCAGTGGCTATGACAGCATGACAGGGTCTGCAAATGCTGCTCAAAACGCTATGTTCCTCACCAAATCAATTAGAATGGTTTTAAATATAAATAAAGGGCTAGTAGGATTGTAAAATGTTTCGATGTGATTGATAATTAAATTAATTATTTAATAATCAAATATAACTACTAATACAACGTGTCACCAACGCCGCCTCATATGCGCTTAGAATGTGTGACTGTTGTGGACGCGCTCTTCCTGGAACAACTGCACGCGCTGAATGAATCTGCTACCGATAAACTGGAGCACTTTGCTAGCACGTTATTTATCTAAAAGAAACACATCCTATATGAGATTAATCAGATATATTCAAAATAAACATAATATTACAAATTATATCTGCACAAAATGACGCAAATTCATGCACAAGTGAACTTGAACTAAGTTACGTGCCATTCATTCAGAACTACTCATGTTGTGGACGCGCTCTTCCTGGAGCAACGCGACACGGCAACTAAACCCAAATAATTTACAACGTTTTATTACAATATTGTTCTCTTTATAATGTTATGTAATATTACAGTCCCAATAGTCATTATTAGTCGTGCATTGCCGTTTGAGCTGCGCGCGCTGAAGCTGACGCTTTACTACAGAGTTAATTCTTAACCAAATGCATCCAATATGAGATAAATCAGATATAGATAGGCCTACAGAAAATAAACAGTATTACAACTTACATTTGCACAAAACAAAAGGCTGCGAATGCACACGCAAACTTACAGTCATCATGAAGGTGTAAAATGGTCCCAAACATAACTCCGGCGCGCTCGCTTTACATGTTTCGCGGTTGAGCAGCGCGCACACGCATAAAGACCTGCTTAATCGATGATCGATAAGTTGTATCGATTAAATGTATTATCGACAATTAATCGATCGTCGATTAATCGTTGACATCCCTAGTGTGAACGCACTCTCTGATTCCGGAAAATCACTGGCAGTGTGAATGACCAAAATCAAACGAACCCGGGTCAAATCCCGGGTCACTTTATCCGTGTATTTTCCGGAATCTCTGTGTGAAAGGGGCTTTACATGGAGTGTGAAAATTGGCTGAAACTAGCTCAATGTTTAACACAAATTGATAAAACTAGTTCTGTGATTTCAGCAGCAACAAAATAATCCTTCTACAACAGGGGAAGCTCCACGACTTCAACATTTCTGAAGAAAGCTGCTGCCAGAGAAGTTGGAAACAGGTGATGTGAGGAAGCTCATTAAATAACTGCATATCCATTTTCTCACAATATTTTGTCACCTACTGTATATCACCATGCATCTGTTATTTTCTTATTTTTTAAATTCTCATATTTACATTTATTTGTTTCATTTATTTTAAGAAAGTTTTGACATCCAAAAGTAAGTGACACTGTATGAGTAATATGAATAATTGAATAAGTAAAACTAAAACCATAGATGAAACATTTATGATTATTATCAGTGTTGAAAACAGTTGTGCTGCTTCATATTTTTGTGTTTTTCAGGGTTATTTGATGAATGAAAGAAAAAAACAGCATTTATTTGAAACAGAAATCTTTACTCTCTTCTGGTCAATTTAATGCATCCTTGCTGAATAAAATATGATTTTTTTTTTTTTTTTTACTCTATTGAACCCAAACTTTTGAACAGTAGTGTAAACTACTTTTTATATATTGGGTCTATTTAACAATGAATCCTGGTGAGAGAAAAAAGAAAATGGATTAAACTTTTACATTGGTTTACACAAAAAGATTAATCAGCACAACTGTTTTCAACATTGATAATACTAACTGACTAAATTTTTAGGACGTTTGCATTGTAAGAATGTATTGTATTCAAGTATCAAAATGCTGACTCGTTAGGCCATGTTTTCTCATTAAAATCAGAAGATGTCCTATTAATTCAATAGAATGTAAGGGAATAACTCTAGAATAACCTTCCTGATAATGTTTGGGGCCCAGAAACACTATCCTAATTTAAATCTGGATTAAAGACACATCTCTTTAGCCAAGCATTCATTTAACACATCTCATAATCTTGCACTATGTGATGAAATAGTAAAAAGTTCACATGACCATCTTTTGCCTGACATAATATGAAACAGCAGCAATGCTAATCTTTCTCCTGTTGTCTCCTTGTTTCTATCTCAGGATGCTCAGCATATTTTACTAGAGATTACAGCAGCTCCAGTGTGGACCCAGCCTCACTTGGGAAGACTTCTAATGACATCAACACTCTTGAAGACAATGTGTTTAAAAATTTTTTAGATGTTAAATAAATGACATTTTAAAGTGTTGAAACTAATTTAAGTTTTTATGTCAGGTGGTACAACAAAAATATTATGTATTGTAATTGTACCACCTGACATGAAAAGTGTACCACCAACCTATACCCATACTTGAAATTAGCAGTTTTTATCAGTATTCTACAAACTTTTTCACTCTGCCAAAGAGATCAGTTAGGCTCCTCTGGACGATGCATTATCATGTTTACTGTTATTACCTTGTAAATTCATAATAACATTTGAGAATATACAAATGGCCGGACAAAAGTTTCTCAATTATCTCAACAGCTTTAAAACTACTGATATTTATAAAAATTTATAATTTTTTAAATTATTATTAAGACACCATTTTAAATTGATTTCTTAGTCAGTTCATTTGTTCGAACAGTTGCACCGTCACCTGACAATTTGGGGGTTTAATGCTGCCTTCAGGAATAATCATATATAGGCCTAGTTTCCTAGTTTAAAAAAAAATCATCGTACATCATAATCACGACTTCAGAAGAAGAAAAATAAAATAATATGTATTATTAAATGTAAAAAAAAATGATTTCAAACTAAGGTTTAATCGAATATAGTGATACATGTCATGAAGTTATCAAATTATTTTAAAAGGAAATAAAGCACTTGCCACAACATAACTTTGTGACAATGTTTAGAAAAATATATGAGCGATTTTTAAACAAAACTGTCTGCTTATACAGATTCTATCTTTCAGTGCTAATTGCTTTGTGTATTTAAATGTTAAATGGGAAAACACTCAACTGTTCTTTTTTCTTGCATTTTTCTTTTCTTATTCTTGCTTTGTTATTAGGCCACCAAAATGAAGACGTGTAGGAGTAGTTCGATGTTCAAGCTTTTGAGGAAAACCTTGATCATTTAAATGTATAACCTGTTTGCAAACTGTTTTTGCTGTCTGTGTCTTGTTCTATAGTAAATGAACTGAATTAACCAAATTTTGAGTCTGTATCGTTCATATGTCGTTGAAAAAGTCTCTACAATCGTTTTGGGCAAATGAGGACAAGTTAAATTAAGCCACTGCATGTCCGCCCATATTATTAAAAACTAAAATGACCATCTGGTTACCAATTACGACTGTCGATCCACAACGTTGCCACGACGTCGCCGTTACTAACTGACAACGTTACAAAGTTACGTCGTGAGACTCGTGACAACGAATCCAGGAATTTCACTTTTCCGGTTGCCACAACGTAACTAGTTACGTCGCCACGACGAAAGTTTGGTCACCAGATTACGTTGCAGTTACGTAACAGTCACGTATTTGTGTTAGCTGGGTGGCTTGATTTTGGACATTCGCACATTTAGGGACCGTCTCTAAAGTGTATACGACTTTGGTATACACGTTTCTAACTCCGATAGCATTTGAATAGAACGACTTACAGTCATAAAACCTACTGTAAAGTGTTCATTTAGTGTCAGGCATAATGCGCACCCTTTGTATTTTTGATATTTATTCAAATAAATTTAAGTTTGCTATTGAAGTTAGAAACGTGTATGCCAATGTTGTATGCAACTTTAGAGACGGACCCTAAATGTGCGAATGTCCAATATCAAGCCAATTTTTACATTTAGTCATTTAGCAGAAGCTTTTATCCAAAGCGATTTACAGTTAAACTAACAATAGGAGGACAATATGCAAGTGCTGTGACAGTTTAAGCTAATGCAATACACGTATGCATACTATATGTATGTGTTGATTTTATGCCAGTATATCACGAAACGCTCAGCATGAAACTTTGCGCGTTAAAGGGATAGTTCACTTTGAAATTCATTTTTGGTATGTTTTAGCTTACCTCAAGGGCATCCAAGATGTAGGTGTCTTTTTTTCCGCGGTAGTTTCAATTTTGATATTTTTAGGTCAAACCGTTCTTGTCTGTCAGTCATATAATGCAGGTCTATGGTCACGGTCTTAAAACACAAGCACAGAGTCCAAATTAAAACAATTCCCCATCGTAAGTACACATTGATGGCCTAAGACACGAAACGAGCGGTTTGTGTGAGAAAACGAACAGTATTTATATAGTTTTTAGCTCTTATACGCAGCCACGTCCAAGTGATCTGAGGGCGCTCGCGCATCCTGGTGTGTGACGTGTACGCAGACTGGTGCATAGATATATATACACTAGATGTCGCTTTGTCTACGGCAGTTCATTGGAACGAATGTCTTTAAGGTGACATCTAGTGTATATATCTATGCACCAGTCTGCGTACACTTCAGATCAGATCACTCGGACATGTCTGCGTATAAGAGGTAAAAACGATATAAATACTGTTCGTTTTCTCACACAAACCGCTCGTTTCGTGTCTCAGGCCATCAATGTGTACTTACGATGGGGAATTGTTTAATTTGGACGACGGGGAATTGTTTTAATTTGGACTCTGTGCTTGTGTTTTGAGACCGTGACCATCGACCTGCATTATATGACTGACAGACAAGAACGTTTGACCTAAAAATATCAAAATTGAAACTACCGCGGAAAAAAAGACACCTACATCTTGGATGCCCTTGAGGTAAGCTGAAACATACCAAAAATGAATTTCAAAGTGAACTATCCCTTTAAGTTCATATTCTGAGTCCATCTTCTTGCCTGTAGCCTATATAATAGCCTACAGCCTACTTCCCTAATAAGGTGCAAGATTGGTCTTTCATATCACTATCAACGGAAGGGAAATCCTTGAGTATGAGGTATTGAGGGAAACCGATTATAATCCTGTTCATGGTAGAGAAAGCTGATGACATGTAGAATACACAGGGAAAGTAACAATGAAGTTATTGAATGAAACATAAACACAGCTTTTGTGTGTTTATCATCTTTTCCGCATATACTGACA
Organism: Leuciscus leuciscus; assembly: GCF_965113295.1. Classification (NCBI taxonomy): domain Eukaryota; kingdom Metazoa; phylum Chordata; class Actinopteri; order Cypriniformes; family Leuciscidae; genus Leuciscus; species Leuciscus leuciscus. The sequence goes on from NC_138743.1 coordinate 2,490,138, forward strand.
CGATAATAATTTTCATTTTATGAATGAATGTCTTCGTCAGCAACAAGCGCTTTTGCACCATCTGCTGGTGAGGTCGACTAACAGCAGATGGAGAGTATGCTCGGCAATCTACTGCTTTTCCTGCAGTTCCTGGACGTCAATGTTGAATTTACTGTCGAATTTGAACCACTGAATTTGTGGAAGCGAATTTGCAAAGCGAAATAAAATGGACCGAAATTTGCCTGTTGAATATTATTGGTTGTATTTTTAAACAGTTTGAATATTTTGGAAGTGAAATATGAAAGGTGAATATGGATTATTGAATTTTTAATAATGAAAAGGTGTTTGAATTTTTTTTAATTGTAATATTCACAGCTTAAATATTCAACCATGTTGAATTTCAGCCCATAAAAATGTAAGCACTAAAAATACAATGCATTAAAATGCAAGCATGGTTAAAACAATGCCTATTATTTTTCAAGTAGTGCAATTCAACAGGATTTTTATTTCAAAAACATTTGACATTATTCTACTTCCATATATGCCCCCTCTGGCGACAAGCGAAACTGCAACCAGAGGTGTGCACGCTCATTCCGTCCCGAATCCCTCTTATTTATTTTACTGTACAGGATTATAGAGGCAATCGCAGTGATCAGAGAAGGGCTCATTCAGCCCATCAGGCAATTGTTTAAGCATGTATGGGTTAGAAAAACAGGTATTTTTAACATGAAATGTTGCGCATTGCACCTTTAACATGGAGAATAACCTTTTATTGCGCATCGCGTGTAGTTAGGATGTGAACGTGATTCAAGACCCTGATATTCCTAAAGTGAAGGTCTTTTTCAGGCTTTGCTTAGAAGTAAGAAGAAGTTTGAAATACCTTTGCAGTGATATACTGGTAATAAACATCCTCACGCCGTCGGGGAAGGTCTCGTTTCAGTTTCGTTGCAAGCTGTTCACACATTGGCAATAAAGCTATTAATACATGAACAGTCCTACATTAGCCACCTTAAGCATTCATTTCCAGGCCTCTTAAAAGCTTATGCAAGAAAATGAATTTTTCTGTTCTCTAATTGGTTAGAAATCACAAAAGACAGAAAGAAGTGTGTTGATCAGAAGGCGTGGGAACCCTGTTATTCAAAGAAGAGCAACAAAATATACTGTATTAAAAATGGTATTTATTCACAAGTGCAATGTCTTAAAATGGACTATTAACATGTATGCAATTCTCATTTCAGCCTAATCGTCAAAATGAGAGTCAAATACAGAAAAATACGCTTATGTTTAAAATGTTTCAGTCTCTAGCACAAATGTATGTTTATGCACTCCATCTTTGAGTGAATCTCGTTAATGTGTGTACAGGTCATGTTTCAAGCCAAAAACTAAATGATTATTTTTATTTTTACTTTAGTCTATTTAAAATAAACTTTTTAAAATAACAGCCTGCATTGCATTTTTAATTAATATTTTAATATATTTGTATTTATTTATAATTAACCAGTTTTTTTTTTTGGGTGTCGTATACTTACAATTGTGCTTGACAATTTTAATAAAATTTTGTTTTTTTCAATGAGAGATTTTTGGTCCTAAAATAGGTTTCATTTTCTTTAAGAAAAATATACTTTGTCATTTCTTTTCGATTTTTGTAGTGAAAAATGGCCTGGGCATGTTATTGTTTTTGTGAGATTCACTCATAATGTGCTTTTTTTCCCCCCCAATGTGCTTTAATGTTTTGAAGTATTGTGGAGTGCGGAAGCTCATACAGGACAGCAGCCGAATGCATATACAGTAATCTTACAGAGATGCGAGTATTGATCCTGTGCTTGTTTCTTATGACTCACTATCACTCCTGCCGTTAGGATGTGAAATGCCACGACTCATATTCAGAGATGAATATATATATCCCAGAAGCCTGTTTACACACAATACCTGCAATCACAGTTTAAAACCTTGACATGTTTCATTAATGTCCTGCTATAAGTTAGGGAGGCTGTTTTTTTCTTCTTCTTTTTTCTTAATTTGGTTCTATATTCAGTAGTTTGAGGATGAACAGGAGTTTTGTGATGTTCAAGTTACTCCACAGCTATTCTACACATTAATAATAATAATAATAATTGATAAATATACATGAAAACACTCAGCAGCCCTTCTAGTGGTCTTGCTCCACATCAACCAGAGTTCACATTTAGGATTTGAGTAAATGAGTAGATGTCATGAAAGCGTGTCTGGGTCACATTTCACTACAAAATCAAAGGATAAAAAAAAATGATATTATAATATTTATGCATTGTGACTTTATTTTCATTTCCCCTCCTCCTAAATTATCATTAGCACAATGCAAAATTAAATTACCATAATGCATCTGCACATTATTCTTATTTTTCTTATTCTTGATGATTGTCATTAAATTCTCATTACTTAAATGCATTTATGTTTTTACTTGGCAAATAACAAACATCAAGCCAGTACAATACTCAAATAGTACATAAATACTTGAAATTTTTCACATCACATTAATAATACGGGAGGAAAATGTGTCACAATGCAAATGTGATTTTGATGTGCGATATGACCCATGACCCTTCCACCACAGTAACTGTTCACCAGATGAAGGTTATTGAGTTATGAATGTTTACATGTTACGAGCGGACCATTAAGTTGTGCTGTTGTATTTTTTTAAGCCATCATCTGTCCAGTTGTGGTTTCATACACGTTCAGTTCAGATTCATCTGGCCGACTCATGATTGCTTCTCTAGTTTTAGTGCAAAACAGACAGACTAAAAAAACCTGAACATAGTGAGGTGCGCACGAACACGACGGGGTTCATTCATGACACGTGAGCAAAACTCATTTCTGTTGCGCTCGACCACCATTCCTATGAGCATTACAACCAGGGCTTGACATTAACTTCTGGCTAGTGCTTTTCCAAAGTTACTAGCCACTCGTCATTTCCACTGGCCACAGTTTTGACATTGATATCATGGGGGAAAACTGCCATAATGATATTTTTAATATCATCTCATAATTTGGCAGCGGGAATATTAGGCTACTGTCACTTTAAGACCTGACGCACGGATCCATTATACTGTTACACATGCGGTTTCCTTCTCAACGGTTTACATTCACTTAAAACATGACGGGAATACTCGCCTTTTGACATTATTTTGTGTGATTTGACTGTTTAAGCGCAATAAGCAGTTAAAAATATTATAATTTTTTTATACTGACACTTTGGGTGCGAGCACAAAATCGTCAGGAATGAGTCAAATTATGCGCAATTCCACGCCGAAATTCAAGCCCTGTGACACAAAAAAGATTCACTCGTGTCCTGAATGAGGCCCGTCGTTCCTTATCGTCGCCATTCTGTCCTTAATAAATACCAAACATTTACCAAACTTACAAAAAAGCACATTCAGATCAGTGAAACTCCTCCACGAGGTTGTTGTTCGGTGACGTTAAATTAGTGGCCGTTCGAAAAATAGAACTCCTTTCGCTGAATGCAAGTTTAAAATAACATTTTCAGTTTCTCTTCTGCTGGTTAATGAGGCGTTTGACACGTTATCAGCACATCTGTCCGTCTCCGTACGCGGAGGACGAATGAAACTCTTTCTTTACAATCCAACCGATCGCTCACACTGTTCTTCGTTTGGCCGTTCTTAGAAAATGCCGTCATGAAGTCCTCACGCCGTTGGCTGTACTGTTGCTAGGCACTGAGCCGTTGCCGGGGGTGACGACCTGGTGAAGGGGCGTGTCCTGAACGCGCGAGTATTCCCTGACCTCGGTTCTGGCCAGGAGGTGGTGCTGTTCTCCGGGGAGGATGGGCCTCCTCAGAAGCCCCTCCCCCTCAGCGATAGTCTCAGGCAGTGGTTGGCCGGCGGTTTCCGGTAGCAACGGTATGCAAATGATGCAGAGCAGCGTGCAACAGGTGAGGATCACATGATGCAGGAAGAAACCCTTCTGATTGTGGAGCTCCATGAGCGGGGCTGTTAACATGCCGAACCCTGCGCTCGCCAGGACCAGACCCACGCCGCCACCCCTGTGACCACAAACCAGAACACACATTCATCACACCGAAGATCAGGTAATGGGGTGTAACGATTCCCTGATATTATTGCGATACTTCAAGACATGATAAAAGGTTAACAAAAAATGCACTGTTGGTTAAAATGCTAAATTTGTTTTACGTTGTGTGTGTAAATGAACAGTCTTGGACTTGGTGTTGAGACTCTTTCACTGACTAGATATATTTAAATTGGTAACATCAGACATTTGGCATTATCAGGACCCACAAATATTCCCCCATTGCATTATTATACATTATATTCAACACTATATATAGTAGTTTAATGTAGTACTGACAGTAAAACTTGAATTCCTTCCTCACACAGTAATTTTTATTTTGGGTGAACTATCCATGATACATATTGTTGCATTTTTGTATTGTGATATATTGTGAGATGATATATTGTTAGACCCCTATCAGGGTAATGATGTTTATTGCTGTTTGCTAAGTCAAGCATGCTAGTATTAACCCTATAAAGCCTGTCATTCTTCATCATTTGTGAATTCAGGTCTTCTGTTCTGGATTTGGTGTTTTCTTCATATTAACTCTTAATTTTATAATGCGCATAGCTCCAAAAGTTGGACACTTAGAAGACTGAAACCATTGTCCTCTAGATTTGTCTTTTTTTTTCACACCAAAGGGTTAAAGGACAACAGCTTTGTTAAGTCGGCTAGTCAGGAATGTGTAAAATAGGCGTTCTTCATGTTTAACGTCTATTCCCAATTAACACACAGACCGTGAAAATAGAAAATCACATGTTTTAAATCAGATTATAAGTATAAAATAAAATAAAAAGGTCATCTGGTCAGGCCATTCTAGATATAAATAGACTTGTGTTTTCTCTGATTTGTGAAATCGTTCAAAGTATTACTAACAATATCAAAGTTATTCTTACGTTTACTTGATAAAAATCAGTCAAGATTTTACAGTAAAAAGACGTGAGCTGAAGGAGGAGGTTTTTACAATTAATATAATCTTAATTTCTACATTTACTAATACACTATTAAAATCAAAAGTTGTATCTGTTAGCTACTATTATTGTATGGATCTGGTACACAGCAAAACATGCTTTTTCCAGTCCGAATATCAAACATTTCTTAAATCAAGATACATTTACTAAAGTAGTAAAATAACATAAGATATTAAGTCTTGTTTTCTGGGGAAATAAATAAAAAATTAAGTGAGTTTTTGCTTAAAACAAGCAAAAGGATCTGCCAATCTGGTAAGAAAAATAATCTTGTTTCTGTTTGAATGAACATTATTTTTCTGACCCCACTGGCAGATCATTTGGCTTTTTTTAAGCATCAATTCACTTAATTTTGATTCATTCCCCGGAAAACAGGACATAATATCTAATGTCATTTTACTCATATAGTAAATGCATCTTGATTTAAGAATTTTTGATATTCAGACTGGAAACAAGACAAAAATACTGAGTAAGAAAAGCATGTTTTGCAGTGTATATCAAACTAACAATGAATATGAGATGTATTTTTATTAACTAACGTTAACAAAGATGATTAAATATGCACCTTAATCAGGGATTGGCAGTATTTCAGATACATGTATTTAAAATACGTATTTGAAATACATAATACTATTTTGTATTTAAAAGCCTTTGGAAAAAATCAAAAGTAATTTGTATTTAAATACATTTAAGATGAGTATTTTTGTATTTTCAAAATACATAAAATACTTTTTGCCAGTCAGCCTCTTTATCAGGGTATTGAGTTTGTGCATCAACTAGTTCAGACATTCACTATAGCTCAGCAATGGATCAGCGATTATTTTTTATAAGGTGAGAATGTCATGATCAATTCTACTTGTTGATTAAAGTTAAAATAGTGCATTATTCACGTCAGTTCACATGAAAGAATAAAAGAGCACAGACACGTGGGAAAATAGCGTTAGCCAATCAGTCTTGACCGGTTGTTGATTTTGATCAACTAGCTTGTCAAATGTGTTTAAAGCATCACTGCATGTTAGGGCTGGGTGATATGACACATCATAGCAATGATATAAAGTGTGAACTGATGGAACTTTTTCTAAATCGTTTACATATAGATAGGCCTATTTGTGGGGTAAGCAAATTTATCTGTGCAGTATGGAAATATCTGTGCATTTATCCGGAAATATGCTAAGAGGGGAAATATGCTAAGAGGGGAAATATGCTAATACGGGAAATATGCTAATATTGGAAATATGCTAATATGGGAAATATGCTAATACATGAAATATGCTAATACGTGACAGTACGTCAGTGGTCGTGTGCGGAGCATGAGCAAAATGACATCATATTGCTCAGAAAATCCAAATGGCTTGTTTTTTTTAAGTGTTTAGGCTTTTTGAGGATACAAAAAAAAAAGGAGTGAATCGATTTTTTTCAAAGACACATTTAAATGCAAACGCCACATAAACGTGACTTGTGCTTCCGCTGACCCCTTTAAGAGTGATCCGACAGACAGACTGATGTGTGCTGACCTGATGACAGTCGGTGTGATCTCTGCGCAGTAAAAGATGCTGAGCGTGCTGACAGCGTGAGACGAGAACATCCCGATGATGGAGAACGCGTACGAGAAGCGCCGATTCAGGGTGTCTCGCAGGACTAGGACAGACAAGAGAACATTTCAGACCTCAGGCACTTCAGACAAACAGATCCAGGGTTTCCCTGTCTAATGACCCCTATAGCAACACTGCTAATAACTGACACTGAGCATGTTGTGAAATTAATAACATGCACATAAATGTTTAAATATATCTTATAGTAAAATATTTGCATTCAAATCAATGTAACAATTTATGCCAATATGTTGTGAGTTACTGTACACAGACATGCATGCTTGTGTTTTTATAGACGAAGCCCTTTCCTTTCCCAAGTCATCACTGATCGTTTTAACAAGAAAAATAATATGTATATAAAAATATTAAAAAGCCCAGTTTTGCTGGTTTAAAGAGTAAAAACATAAATAAAAAGGAAAATTGTGCGATTAAGTTTAACCCTCTGGTGCTGTTCACGTGTCGGACAAAAATGACCACTTTTTTATTTCTATGAAATTAATGTACTATATTTAAGTTCGATAATGTTCGATTTCATGCTACTAAGTTATATTTATGCAGTAGTAATAATCTATTTATTCACTTTTTGAGCATAGACCTGAAAATGACTTAAACTGTGGTAAAACTTGAATGCTTTAAAGGACAGACATAAGTTTAATGGCCTGAATAATAAATGAATATGAATATCTGAACATGCAATATATCAAAAGAATATATTTTAGCTTCATGCTTTCTTTTTTTTTAATCAAAACTTGAATGTGGGCAAGTTTGATTAAAAAAGCAACATTGTGCGTCTGTTTCTTGTTTGTATCTGTATCTTGTATTTTGATCCGGAGATTCTGTACTCATTCCGAATGTGCGTAATAGCGCCCCCTACCATATAACAGTGAAAACACGGAAAGCTGGAGAAGTCCGGCAATGGTGAGGAAAGAGTTAAAGACACTTGGCAGATTATTGCTAAAGTGAAAAAGTTAAATTTTACTGTCATGAAAAAAACAAAATTTTTGTTTATATGTATATATTTTCCAAAACTTTTTTTTACGCTAAAATGGTAAAAAAAATTAAAAATAAATCAAAGCCATAAATCTAAGCATGTTGAGTTCCAGAGTTGAGGTTGATATCTCAAAAAATGAGCTTTCAGTGAGAGTTTGTTTGGGTGCAGTACCGAACGCTTCCACTAGATTATATTCGTTCCCCACTCATCTGCACCTCAAAGAGCACAAGTGTGACTATTTTCTTTTTTCAGGACCATTTAACATTTTCAAATCATGTCCATGATTTTTGTGTGTGTTCACACAGCTAGTGCCAAACACTTTACCAAGTTTCAAATCATTCCGAGTTTTTTTTACTCAATGTAATAAGATTTGGGTCAAAAATGACCATAGAGCACCAGAGGGTAAAATAAGTCTGAAATAGAGTAAAAATAAAGTGACATTGTGGAAAGGAAGAAATAAAGTCGCAATTACCTTTTATATTTATTTATTTACTTACTAAAGTGAAAACAGGCTTCCATAAGTATATATACACTTAAGATACTTTATAACAGTGGTTCTCCACTGGGTTTTCCCCAAGACCGAACATCAGTCATTCCCTCATCCTTCCCTCGGGTCATTTTCACCCGAAACTCATTATAAAAATATATTTTTTTAAATTGGGTGTTCATCAGAGGGGTCCAAGACCCTAGGACTTCTTTCGCACTTGAACCACGAATAGGTCAATATGATTCCCATAGGAATGAATGGAATGCGAGGAATGTTTCAGTACACATAGACAAACCTAAAAATGCTCAAAATTCAAACCTAAAAATGCTACATACTTTAACTTTACCAAAAAAGTATTTGATAATGTCTACATGTGTATCTGAATGCATACTGAAGAGAAACTGACTTTAGGACCCAGAGGAACAGCTCATTTGCTCCATATAGAGCTATAAGGCCATCTAGAGTCATGAAATATCATCTTATATTATTATTTTCCCACAAGAGGTCGGCAAAGACTCCCAATGTAAGATATTTTGAGCTGAATTAAAAGGATTATGCATGAAATTTAGTTGAAAGAATGCGAGGAATGTGCTTAAATGACTATTTATTTATTTATTATTGACCAAATCTGGTTATTTAAAAGTAAATAAATGAATTAATAATAATAAATAAAAAAATCCCCCCCCCCCAAAAAAAATTGCATTAAGAAATAGAAAAAATATTACCAAAATAAAATAAAATAAGCTTTCTGGACAGCAAAACAAATTAAGTATAATTTTAGGGTTTCAGGGCTAACGAGGGAAAGATGTGTTACAAAGTGTGAGGGAAGGATGAGAGTCATTTAGCAAATATAAAAAAAATAATGTCTTAAATTCTGAAATGTATTCACTGGTTGTGTCTTGAGTTGGATAAACTTGCAAGGATAAACTGGGTTGTATATTTTTAAAACGTTGCAGTTTTTCGTGGTTTTCATTGAATGTGTCACGCAACCTGTTCATGTTGGCATATATTACTGATTTGGCCAAGTGAGATGAAAATGCATCAAAATAATGAGATTTATTGGTCAAACTTAAACATTTGGATAATAAAACCCTGCTTTTCCACACACAGTTGAGAACCACTGCTTTATAAAACAATTCATAATACTTTTTGTTTAGTTTTACCTGCATCGTGCCGAAGACTGTACTTCCCGATCACTGTATTAGGAGAAAGAAGACACAGTGAGGACAAAACACAAGTGTGTGTGTGTGTGTGTGTGTGTACAGTTGAGCAGGCCGAGCTGTAGCAGTGATGCTAACGCAGTGATGATCATGAATGTCAGTAGTGTGTGTGTGTGTGTGTGTGTGTGTGTGTACAGTTGAGCAGGCCGAGCTGTAGCAGTGATGCTAACGCAGTGATGATCATGAATGTCAGTAGTGTGTGTGTGTGTGTGTGTGTGTGTGTGTACGTACAGTTGAGCAGGCCGAGCTGTAGCAGTGATGCTAACGCAGTGATAATCATGAATGTCAGTTGTGTGTGTGTGTGTGTGTGTGTGTGTGTGTACGTACAGTTGAGCAGGCCGAGCTGTAGCAGTGATGCTAACGCTGTGATGATCATGAATGTCAGTAGTGTGTGTGTGTGTGTGTGTGTGTGTGTGTGTGTGTGTGTGTACGTACAGTTGAGCAGGCTGAGCTGTAGCAGTGATGCTAACGCTGTGATGATCATGAATGTCAGTAGTGTGTGTGTGTGTGTGTGTGTGTACGTACAGTTGAGCAGGCCGAGCTGTAGCAGTGATGCTAACGCAGTGATGATCATGAATGTCAGTAGTGTGTGTGTGTGTGTGTGTGTGTGTGTGTGTGTGTGTGTGTGTGTGTGTACGTACAGTTGAGCAGGGCGAGCTGTAGCAGTGATGATCATGAATGTCAGTTGTGTGTGTGTGTGTGTGTGTGTGTGTGTACGTACAGTTGAGCAGGGCGAGCTGTAGCAGTGATGATCATGAATGTCAGTTGTGTGTGTGTGTGTGTGTGTGTGTGTGTGTGTACGTACAGTTGAGCAGGCCGAGCTGTAGCAGTGATGCTAACGCTGTGATGACCATGAATGTCAGTTGTGTGTGTGTGTGTGTGTGTGTGTGTGTGTGTGTGTGTACGTACAGTTGAGCAGGCTGAGCTGTAGCAGTGATGCTAACGCAGTGATGATCATGAATGTCAGTAGTGTGTGTGTGTGTGTGTGTGTGTGTGTGTGTGTACGTACAGTTGAGCAGGCCGAGCTGTAGCAGTGATGCTAACGCAGTGATGATCATGAATGTCAGTAGTGTGTGTGTGTGTGTGTGTGTGTGTGTGTGTGTACGTACAGTTGAGCAGGCCGAGCTGTAGCAGTGATGCTAATGCAGTGATGATCATGAATGTCAGTAGTGTGTGTGTGTGTGTGTGTGTGTGTACGTACAGTTGAGCAGGCCGAGCTGTAGCAGTGATGCTAACGCAGTGATGATCATGAATGTCAGTAGTGTGTGTGTGTGTGTGTACCTACGTACAGTTGAGCAGGCCGAGCTGTAGCAGTGATGCTAACGCTGTGATGATCATGAATGTCAGTAGTGTGTGTGTGTGTGTGTGTGTGTGTGTACGTACAGTTGAGCAGGCCGAGCTGTAGCAGTGATGCTAACGCAGTGATGATCATGAATGTCAGTAGTGTGTGTGTGTGTGTGTGTGTGTGTGTGTGTGTGTACAGTTGAGCAGGCCGAGCTGTAGCAGTGATGCTAACGCTGTGATGATCATGAATGTCAGTAGTGTGTGTGTGTGTGTGTGTACGTACAGTTGAGCAGGCCGAGCTGTAGCAGTGATGCTAACGCAGTGATGATCATGAATGTCAGTAGTGTGTGTGTGTGTGTGTGTGTGTGTGTACGTACAGTTGAGCAGGCCGAGCTGTAGCAGTGATGCTAACGCAGTGATGATCATGAATGTCAGTAGTGTGTGTGTGTGTGTGTGTGTGTGTGTGTGTGTGTGTGTGTGTGTGTACGTACAGTTGAGCAGGCTGAGCTGTAGCAGTGATGCTAACGCAGTGATGATCATGAATGTCAGTAGTGTGTGTGTGTGTGTGTGTGTGTGTGTGTGTGTGTACGTACAGTTGAGCAGGCCGAGCTGTAGCAGTGATGCTAACGCAGTGATGATCATGAATGTCAGTAGTGTGTGTGTGTGTGTGTGTGTGTGTGTGTGTACGTACAGTTGAGCAGGCCGAGCTGTAGCAGTGATGCTAACGCAGTGATGATCATGAATGTCAGTAGTGTGTGTGTGTGTGTGTGTGTGTGTGTGTGTGTGTGTGTGTACGTACAGTTGAGCAGGCTGAGCTGTAGCAGTGATGCTAACGCAGTGATGATCATGAATGTCAGTAGTGTGTGTGTGTGTGTGTGTGTGTGTGTGTGTGTGTGTACGTACAGTTGAGCAGGCTGAGCTGTAGCAGTGATGCTAACGCAGTGATGATCATGAATGTCAGTAGTGTGTGTGTGTGTGTGTGTGTGTGTGTACGTACAGTTGAGCAGGCCGAGCTGTAGCAGTGATGCTAACGCAGTGATGATCATGAATGTCAGTAGTGTGTGTGTGTGTGTGTGTGTGTGTGTGTGTACGTACAGTTGAGCAGGCCGAGCTGTAGCAGTGATGCTAACGCAGTGATGATCATGAATGTCAGTAGTCCTCCTCTCCTGCCGAATCCTCCCACCACCGGAAACACCAGCACACTCGAGGCGAACGCGATCGCAGCCACTGCGTAATAATGCAGGTGAGACTCGCTTTCCTCCAGAACACTGCGAGCGAAACAGTGATGGATGCCGTAGCCCGTCAGCCTGAGAGGAAGAAAGAACCATTGATTATGTGTTGAGATGAGAACGGACGAGCAATGATGATTAGCTCGTCCTGAAAGCCAGTCGCCGGCGCTGTAAGTGCAGCAATGCAAACCTGCATCGTCTAGATCAGGGTTTCAGAGGCAGTCCGTGGAATCGTTTAGAGATGTAAAACGTGCAAATATACAGTACTGTGCAAAAGTCTAAAGTTAATATGAAGAACATGAAGAAACAGAAGAAACTGAGACAAATCCAGAAGAACTGCAGGAACGTCTCCGAGACGCTTGAAGAAACCTTCCTGCAAAGCTACAGGACTGGGAGAAGCACTGGCACTCGTGTTAAAATGCTGAAAAGTGAGAATGCTTTCAAAAATAAAATCACAAATTGAATTTATTTATGATTTAACTTCTATTAACTAATTCAAATCAATATATGGTGTAACGACCCTTTGCGTTTAAAGCGGCTTTGTCCAGGTACAGAAATAGTTTTTTTCAATGGGACTTTTGCACAGTACTGTATACGTAATAATAAAGAAGATTAAAATAAAAAAAATAAAAAACGGATTAAAATTAAACAACATAAATTAATGAAAATTAGTTTAAAATAAATAAAACTTAGAAATGTAGAAAAATAAGAAATGTAAAGAAATAATGAAGTAAAATAAGTAAATAAAAAATTTAATTAAAATAAATAAATACTTTTAGAATAAATTAAAATTAGATTAAAACAAATTTATTTTTTGCTTCCTGAAATGTGGAGAAGAAACAGTGGACAGATGTAAAAAACAAAATTAAAAATAAGTTTAGAATAAATAATAGTTAGATAAAAATAGATAAAAATTATACAAAAATTTTTATAAATTAAAATGTAGAGAAGAAACAGTGTAAAGATGTAAAAATCAATAAAATTAGAATAAAATTAAAATAAGGTTAGAATAAATAAATAAATAAAATTAGTTTAAATGAATAAACAATAGATTAAAATAAAATATAGATTAAAATAAATACAAAACAAATTGACGAAAATAAAAAAAGTTATTAAAATAAGTAAATAACAAATCTAACAGTACAAAAATAAATAAAAATAATGTAAGAATAGAAACTAAATATCTACCAAATACGATTTTAGTAATTATAATTATTTATAATAGTAATTTTTCCACACTATTTAAATCTTATGAAGAGTTTCCCTGATATCTGTGTGTTTGCGGTGCATTAAACACTGAAAGCCCCTGATCTAGATCACAGAGAACAATCCCAGAACAGATTCATTTAAATATTATAAATCTACTTTCCTTCCAAAGGTGATTAATATGAGCTCTGATATATCAGTGCTTCAGATCGCTCTATCCGTCAGAATCATTTGTTAACAAACAAGTATTCATTACAAGCTCATTGTTTCTGCTTTAAATTATTACATTGTTTAAATGAAAAAATTTTCACTAACTGTGATCTAGAATATTTCTGAAATACATAACTCAGACAGTTTCCTCTGATAACAGATCACTGTAAATTGTAATGTGGACTCATGCATTTTCTGTAAAGCTGCTTTGAAACGATGTGTGTGTGAAAAGCGCTGTACATATAAATGTGAATGAGTTGAATATTGTGAAGTGCATTTGGAGAGACAGACACTTACGAGTTCACACACAGGACCACGGTGTTCTTCCACAGGTTTCGGGTGCCGGTCAGTTGTGTTACGCACGACGTCTTTGGCTTCTGTTGCAGTTCTGTTTCCAGCTCTATAAACCATCATCATCATCATCATCATCATCATCCTCATCATCCTCATCATCCTCCTCAACATCATCCTCATCCTCCTCACCATCCTCCTCATCATCCTCCTCATCATCATCATCATCATCATCATCCTCATCATCATCATCATCCTCCTCCTCATCATCCTCATCATCCTCCTCATCCTCATCCTCCTCATCATCATCATCATCATCATCCTCCTCCTCATCATCATCATCATCATTATCATCATCATCATCATCATCCTCCTCCTCATCATCATCATCATCATCCTCCTCCTCATCATCATCATTATCATCATCATCATCATCATCCTCAAGGTAAAGCACTGATCTCACCTCTACGACGGCGAGCTCACCTGAGAGGATGCCACTGGGGTCGGTTGCCGTGTCGACGCTGTTGCTATGGGCGATTCGGTACATTTGTCTCTTGGCTCTTTGGTAATGTTGAGTGGCCAACAACCAGCGCAGGGATTCGGGAAACATCCTGACATGAGAACCACGAGAACCGGAGCATTAGTTCTGTCTAACATCAAACGCTTTATCTTCTTGGTAACACTTTACAATAAGGTTCATTAGTAACATTAGTTAATGTATTTACTAACATGAAGTACAAACAAAGAGCAACACATTTTGGTCACACTTTATTTTAAGGTGTCATTGTTACAGTGTAATTACATATTGAAGTGCTAAGTAATATTAATAAACAACATGTACTTACTATAGGGTTAGGGTAGGATTAGGGTTTGGTTGAGGGTTAGTTGCATGTAATTATGCATAATTTACTGTTATTACTACGGTAAGTACATGTAACATATGTAACAAGAACACTAAAATAAAGTGTTACCCACATTTGTTACAGTATTGATTAATCTTTATTAATGTTAGTTATAGCTGTTCATTGTTTGTTCATGTTAGCTCACAGTGAATTAACTAATGTTAACAAATACAACCTTTGATTTTAATAACGTATTAGTAAATGTTGAAATTAGTATGAACTAATATTAATAAATGCTGTAGAAGTATTGTTCATTCTTAGTTCATGTTGACTAAGGTAATTAACTAATGGACCTTATTGTAAAGTGTTACCGTCTTCTTTTTATGTGTTGTTTCAGGATGGTTACATTTGAAATAGATTATAGACTATCATAATGGACTAAAGCAGCAAAACAAAAAACTCATTCAAGATACGGCTCAGCAATTAATGCAAACGGTTACAGAAAACAAAACACTACTGAAGTATGTAGAGAAATTGTGCTCAAAATATCTGTCTGAAAATACATGCAGAAAACACAGTGGAAAACAGTTCTGCATCTAGACATCAAGTTTCACACTAAATGCCTCTATATAGCACACAGTGTGTTTATCGTGCAATTTATACGCGAAAATGAGTTTTTACGTGCATATGATACAGACGCATTACAGACGCATTACAGACGCATTACAGACGCATTACAGACGCATTACAAACGCATTACATACGCAATACAGACGCATTACAGACGCATTACAGACGCATTAGAGACGCATTACAGACGCATTACAGACGCATTTTCATGAGATCAGGCTGCAAGTTTACTTGCTACTAAGAAAATGTAATGGTGAAATTCACCAAACCTAGTGATTACACAGCTAACTAGCATAGGGGAGAGCGGGGTACACACTAACGCGGGGCTAGTTGTCACACACACGGTTTAAAACTTTACACTCATGCCAGCATGATGAAACTTAGTTGCCATATCAACACTATATGGAGAAAGAAAAAAGCCAAAATTAAAAAAATCTTTGGAGGATATCACTGAACATTTATTTAACCATAGCAAAAGTTAATTTCTTATGCAAATTTTTCATCTCTGTTTATTTATTTTTTACATTATTTGGATCTGATGTTGTTTTTAATCTTATATCTGTTATTTAACAGTTGATATGGTTGTTTAATGCTGATCTAACCAGCAGAAGACACTCGCCGGGTTTAAACCCCAGGTGTGCAGGCGGGGCATGTTGTCACACTGAGTTACAATGAGCCCCTATTAGAAGAACTATGATCTTCTATTCTATACTTGAAACAAAACCACATAATTGTACTAGACGTGTGTAAATGTGGGAAAAAAATTATTCTCTGAACCCGAAGTGGATTTCCACAAATCGTTCTCCCCTATGTTCTATCAAGCTTTTGCTAACGTTCCCATTAGGTTATAAAAAACGTTACTTGTGAATGTTCTAAAGCACTCTTCCTCATCGGTCCCCCTACAGGTTGGAAGCGGAATTGTCCATTACCGCTGTCGTAAATAAGTTAGCCTACCGTCGCACGCACGCTATCTGTTTATCCAGCGCCGGCTTTGGAAATAAAGATGTCCACAGACCAGGTAGAGTATGATGCATGATTTTATAAAAGTATGATGTATTGCGACATCAGAAACGAAGAAAAACTAAATAATGACTATTGTAACGCTTGACTTAAAGCAAGTCAAATTTGTAGTTTTTTTATGTCTCATTCGAACTACAGAAACGCGACCCGATCTGGCAAACTTGCATAGTGTGGTTATAGCAGATAAAGGGCCGCAAAGCAGAGGCAGCAGTGCCGTTCACACTGTTACGACTTGATGAACCACTGATACGATTTTGGAAACATTATTTTAAGGTAAAAAAAAGTTATTTTGTGTTGCTTTAAAACGGCCCGTTTTTTAAATGTAATGCGAATGTAAAGTAAACATCTCATCATTCTTCAAACTGATTCGGAATGTTACTTTTGAATTTTTGAATGAACATGAAACTAGTGGCAACATTTAAAAACGAAACGCTTCAGGTAAAAACATTCCATGAATAATATTTTTAAAGCACACATTAATAAAGACCAGATAACTTTAAACAAGTGTTTTATTAATGTTCCTGGAAGAACGTTTGCTCATGACTTTGAGAGAACCTTAATGTTCTGAGAACGTTCCCTGTTGGCTGGCTTGGTTCTTCCTCATAAACTGGATTTTATTTCCATGCATTGCAGTCAGAATTTTAATTATTTTTTATTAAATAATAAACAAGTTTTTAGTGTTGCATGCATTGGTAGGAGAACCGAACTAGTGTTTCTGTGCTTTATGAGTCTTACCAGACATACGGCAGCATGAGCACAAATGGAGCGATGATTACAATCTGAAGAATCTGCCAATCACGGCACAGCGCCGCTAGACCCGGCATCAGCATCTGCCCTCCCACGATGATCAGACTGGCGATCATGGTCATGGGGAAACGCCATTTGGGCAAACACAACTCAATCCCTGAGAGACGGAGAGATCACCACAGAATCAAAACAGGACACTTCAAGTCATGAATTCATAAATGGACAATTCTTGTTTTTTATGCACAAAATTATTTTTGTTAAATTCATGTTCCTCATAATTTTCCCTCGTTAATTCTTCCCTCCCTCTTGCAGCATCTCTTCTCTTCTCTGATGACGAGGGCGGGGCAACCTGTCACTCACATGAGATCAGCCAATAGCAAACCACAACCATCCAATCAATTCCTCAAGAACAAAATCAAGCCCCGCCCACATTTGTTCTTGTTCTAGAAGCGTTTCAATCGGATATACGTCACTATAGTGGAGAAAAGACGAGCACAACTTTTGTTTCATGCCGACTTTAAAAAAACAGGAGATCCATTTAATATTAGATTTTATATATGTATATATATATATATATTCTTTTTTATGTAGTAAATTGTATTTTTATCATTACAAATTTGTAAAACACAAATATATTTAAATACATGACATGTAAGAATAGAAATGACATTAAAGTAAATTTTTGTTTACTATAAATGCTTCTCAGTACATTTTACAACTATACTTCAAAGACAATAAATGACCAAAAAAATTACATATAAAGATGTACTTAAAGAGACAGTTCACCCAAAAAAGAAAAATCTGTCATAATTGACTCACCGTCAAGATGTTCCAAACCTGTATAAATGTCTTTCTTCTATTGAACACAAAGGAAGATATATAAAAAAAAAATATATATATATATATATATATAAATATAATCATACTATGGAAGTCTATCGTGCCCCACAACTGTTTTCTTACTGTAATTTTTACTGTATTTCTGATCAAATGAAATGCAGCCTTTGTAAGTGTCGAGAAGAGACCACAGTGTAACGTTATACTACAACATGTGTGTGTCTACTGTCTATGTGTGAGTAACTCATTCATTTTGCTCTTCAGTTGTCCAAATAATCTCCCAACAGATCAATTTGTCGTCATGAGTGGATATTAAACAGAGAAGATATGCTGGTTATTCTGTGTTGCTGAGGTTATTCTGAAGATGCATTTAAGAGTTTTGTCTCTTTTTTTCACCTGATTTGAAGCCAAACACCATAAAAAATCTTTTATGAAAGTGAAAATCTTGTTGACGTTATGGCTCCCTGTGTAAATCATTATGATATCCATTATAAACAAAAAGCTTTTGAGAAAATTGGGCGCCGTAAAGCATCAGACTTCAAATGTCATCGGGGGCTGAGCGAAGCAGAAAGTAGCTCCATTAAAGTAAATTAATGAACTCAGAGGTGTTCCGGCGATTGAACACACACACACACACACACACACACACACACACACACACACACACACACACACACACACACACACACACACACACACACACACACACACACACACACACACACACACACACACACACACACACACACACACACACACACACACACACACACACACACACACACACACACACACACACACACACTCCCTTGGCCTCTGTAAAAGCTACTTAATCAGCATCACTTAATGTTTGCTCATCAGAAAACCACTTTCTAAAGCACACAGAGAATTAAACAGATCACATAAATTAAACTGTGTGCTTAAAGCAGAACCTGGGCTTACAGAGACTTTTTTTTACCCCAAAATCAAAAGAATAGGCTATGTGTGAAATTATATTTTGCATAAAGAAAATAAGGACAACTTTAAGGCTTTGTACATGTGAGATATTTTAGTTTGTTTGTTTGCTATTCTTATTCTTAATATATAAATTAAATGTAGTATTTAATATCTTTCATTAAAAAATATAAATATACACAAAACATTTTTTTTTATATATATATCTAGAGCATTCTTGAAACTCTAGAGGACGCAGGCTAACGGTCCGTTACATGCAATCACATCATTACCACATGACACAATCTGATTGGCTCTGCTGATCCTGCAGCCAATGAGATTGCTTGCTCAACATTTAAATAGTCTGGCTGATTGTTTGCGGTAATAATAATAATAATAATAATTCCTCTGACCCCCTCCCCCTCCCCAGCTCCACCTGCCCAGATCTGATACGGGATTTATGTGTGTCTGTTTATGCAGCAGCTTCTTCTGTTTTACTACTTGGTGATTTCAGTATACATGTTGAAACTAGTGGTGGGCAGATCGAGGCTTCGTGGAACACTGAGACAGTTTAAGCAAATGTGCCGTATTGTGTCGAGGCTTCGAAACAATCCGACACCCGTCTCCATGGTGACCCCTAGTGGTCAGAACAGTGTAAATGCAACAAAAACCCAGGACAAACATGCATAAAAACACCTCTTACAAATCTATTACAAATTTTTTATTGAAAGTAAAATCTTTCAAATGCAATTATATAATCATCTAATAAGATTATCAAGTGTCTGTATGTTCTTTTATAAATTGTCAGGGTTTGTTTTGTTTGTTCTATGAATAGCTCAGCTAAACAGGTCAATAAGAGACTATTAACTACTATTATTCATTTTAATACTAAATGTATAAAACTGATCAGAGATCAGGTAAAACCCACAGACACGTGTTCATTGGTTGGCAGTGACTCCTCATGATTCATGGGTTGACCGAGATCATCGCCCACCAGACGTGAACCATCGAAATTTGCGAAGTGTTTCGAAACGATCTGAAACAGTTATGACGTAATGAAGCCTCATTTACTGAAATCTCGTGTGTCTCTGGCAGTTTGAAACATGCTCCGGTCCATTGATTCGGAAACAAAAGATTCCTAAAGGTTTCGAAGCTTCATGAAGCAGTGTTTTGAAATTGCCGTCACTAGTTGAAACTGATCATGCAGAATCCCATGGCCTTATGCCAGTGTTCGAATGTTTTTATTTCTTACAGCATGTGGATTTTCCTACACACTCAAACGGTCACACACTTGCTTTGTCCTGTTGGTTTACATAATGTTTCTGTGCTTGATTCTCAAATTGGTATGTCTGATCATCTTTTCATAGAACTAAACTCAACTGTGAATTGCCTCTTCCTAGGCTGATTTTACTGTAACCTCAACTCTGTGAATCCACTGCTGTTTTCCAGATCTGTGTAAACTCACCTTTCCGACTTAGTAATGCTTCCTCTCGACTCAAAACACTGTTTTGCATAGTCATTAAACTTACTAACCTGACATGAGTAACTCAGCTGAGCTCTGCGGGTAATTTCTACACTTCAGTATATATAATCTCTTCCAGTCTATAGGCCTATTCGTACAGGACTCGTTTTACAAGTGTAGATGGAGTAATGTAATTTTAGCACAGGACGTCTGTAATATTAATGGCCAATTCGCACGGGATGAGAGATCTCAGTAAAACTATCAGAAGTGGGAGAGTAACTCGATTTACACACCGCCGTCACTCCTGTCCTCGTGTGTGTGTTACGCTGCTTCCTGATATCACGTGCGCAAACACACATAACCGATATTTATATATATAAAACAGTAAAGTCCGGTCGAACGATGTACTGATTAACTTCAGATTGGATTGTGTTGGTAATAGGCACTTATCTAACGCTAAAAGATGTTTTGTGCCTCTAACGAGTGCTGTCGATCTTCTCTCTGATCTGAATGGTGTGTGGAAAACACTTGCCACAGACTCGTCCCAGCGACTAGAACGCAACTGAATGCCTTTTCAAGCGTCTCCATACTCTGAAAAACCGCAGAAAACTACTTCTAAACAGGAAATTATGGAATATTTACGTACATATTTACAGCGGGTCTATTCGCACGGGATTAGCATCACCTGAGGTAATTTTCCGGACCTTTTTACTGAAGGTAAAAGTCGCTGTAATCTTTACTGACATTGTTCGTAATGATCACTGAGATGCACATTCAGACATTGATTATTACTTTACCCCACCTCTCCATGTTAAACCAATCCCGTCCGAATAGGGCTTTTGTCCTCACCTATCCTCTCACAGGACCTTCACTCCTGTCACCTTCACTAACTTTGACCCTCCCACCTCAGCCTATATCTCAGAGCTAATCAAGCCATCAAACTCGTCTCCCTGTCATCTTGACCCGGCCTCGACTGCCTTACTTGAAAAGTGTGCTCCTGTAATTTCACTGCCCATTCCAATTCTCATTTCCCAACTGCTTAATACTGGTTTTGTTAACCCCTGTTTTAAAGAAACCCGGCCTCGACCATTCTGACACGGCCAATTATAGACCAAATTTGCATCTTCCATTTCTCTCAAAGCTGCTTGAGAAAGCGCTTGCTGCTCAACTTCAGAACTATTTGTCATCACACAACCTTTATGAATGCATCCAATCAGGTTTTTGCACTCTCCACAGCACTGAGACAGCACTTCTCTGGGCTGTAAATGATCTTCTTATGCCCATCGACTCGGGCTCCATCTGCACTTTAATTCTCCTTGACATCTCTGCTGCGTTTGACACCATTTCTCACAGTATTCTCATCTCTCGACTCTCCTGCTCTTGGTATTTCTGGAACTGTCCTGTTTTGATTCATTTCCAACTTGTCTGACCATCAGCATTACATTTCTATCCGTCAGGCTAAGTCCGCTACGGCCCCTGTATCACACGGTGTGCAACAGGGCTCTGTTCTTGGACCTTTACTCTTCATCATCTGCATGCTTCCCTTCCCGTCAACCTGGCTTAAACTTTCATTGCTATGCAGATGAAATTATACATTCGTTCCCAACGCACTTTCTTCTTTTCCCATCAACTCCATTTTGGCTTGTATTAACTCTTAACTCTTTCCTCGCCAGGGTTTTTTTTTTTTTTGCCAGCAACCGCCAGCGTTTTTGATCACTTTCACAAAAAATTCATGGCCCCCAGAATATTTAGTTGTATGAATATCTAAACATGCAATATATATATATATATAAAAAAGAACAGACCCTCTCTCAGTGTTAGTCTAGTTTCATGCGTTCTTTATATCAACACTTAAATGTGGCTAAGTTTCATAAAAAAGCAACATTTTGACCAAAAACTTGAGAAAAATCATGTTTTTGTCAAAGACTACATCCAGATCAGGTTCAGAATGATGATCAGAACACAGATGGAGTAGATCGAGCTTCACAGGCCTATAGCTCGTCCTGGGTCAACATTTCAGTCAGTAACATTAGGCAGTTTTGATTTACATTTACATTTTACATTTATTCATTTAGCTGACGCTTTTATCCAAAGCGACTTACAATTGCTATATATGTCAGAGGTCGCACGCCTCTGGAGCAACTAGGGGTTAAGTGTCTTGCTCAGGGACACATTGGTGTCTCACAGTGGATTCGAACCCGGGTCTCTCACACCAAAGGCATGTGTCTTATCCATTGCGCCACCACCACCCTGTTTATATGCTGTTTAATGTTGAAGATCGCTTTATTTTACATATGCATATGATTGCATATGATATCGCATCTTCCTCACACGTGTTTTGATCATAGACTGTAGAAAATAATGGACATAGTGTCCGTGACGTCACCCATAGGTTTCTGAAGAGCATTTTTGAAGCTTTAAGTGGGCGAAGCCGGCCGTCGCGTCACTCCTGGGTAAACGTAAATGTGCGGCGCGGCGGATTAGCTGAGGTGACGTGACGCTAACAGACAGCAGACAAACGGCTAGTAGTGACATCAGCGGAAATCCACCTGTCACTCGAGTGGCCACGCCCTTAATTATGCAGAACTTTAAGGCTTAATATAATTAAAACGGATGAGTTGCAAAAAAAAAAAAAAATTCGTACCAGGCTGTAAAACAAAACAATTTCTGCTGTAAAGTTTTGCATATTAACATGGAGGTCTATGGGATTGAGTGTGTCTCTAGCGGCCAGTCGATGAATTGCAGATTAAGTCACTTAGGTGAGAGACCAGGATATTCAGAACTCTTTCAGAAGATGTGTCATAGCGCCCCCTACCGTATAACAGTGAAAACACAGAAAGACGGACATTTCCGTCAATGGCGGGGAAAGAGTTAATGAAATAAATGCATGGACGTATCAGATCTAGGCAGGTGGAGCTGGGGAGGTGGAGGGGTTAGAGGAATGAGAAAGCACTGCAGGACTAGCTTACCGCAAACAATCAACCATACTATGTAAATGTTGAGCAAGCAATCTCATTGACTGCAGGATCAGCAGAGCCAATCAGATTGTGTCATGTGGTAATGATGTGATTGCATGTAAAGGACCATCATTCTGCCCTTTTCCATCTCCGGAATATTGCTCGTTTATGTCCGTTTTTAAATATCAATGATGCTGAGACTCTAGTTCATGCTTTCATTACTCCCCGCCTAGACTCCTGTAATTTCCTCTTTTTCGGCGTACCCACCACAACACTTAATATGCTCCAATATATTCAGGACTCTGCAACCAGGGTCCTCACACACACCAAGAAATCCTCCCACATTACTCCAGTTTTATGCAGATTACATTAGCTACGTCTCCGTGTGCAATACAAGGAACTTCTCATCACATTGAAAGCCCTTCATGGTCTCGCTCCCCTGTATATTTCTGACCTCATTCAATTATCTACACCCCTGCCTGCTCTCCTGGGTCCTCTGAATCTGGTCTATATATATATACACTACCAGTGAAACGTTTGGGATAGGTTAGATTTTATGTTTTTAAAATAAGTCTCTTCTGCTCACCAATGCTGCATTTATGTGATTAAAAATACAAGAAAAACTGTACAAATTGTGAAATATTATTCCAGTGTAAATCAGCCGTTTTCTATGTGAATATATAGTAAAGTGTAATTTATTCCTGTGATCAAAGCTGAATTTTCAGCATCATTACTCCAGTATTCAGTGTCACATGATCCTTCACAAATCTGTATAATATGATGATTTGATGCTCAAGAATAATTTCTCTTTATTATCAATGTTGAAAACAGTTGTGTACAATTTTTTTCAGGATTCTTTGATGAATAGAAAGTTCAAAAGAACAGCATTTATTTGAAATAGAAGCTTTTGTAACATTGAACTCTACCGTTCAAAAGTTTGGGGTCAGTAAGAATTTTTATTTCATTTTTTGGGGGAAATAAATAAAAGAAATCAATACTTTTATTCATCAAGGATGAGTTAAACTGATCAAAAGTTACAGTAAAGACATTTATAATGTTATAAAAGATTATGTTTCAGATAAATGCTGTTCTTTAGAACTTTAGATTCTATATCTATACTGGAGTAATGATGCTGGAAATTCAGCTTTGATCACAGGAATAAATTACACTTTACTATATATTCGCATAGAAAATGGCTGATTTACACTGGAATAATATTTCCAAATTTTTTACAGTTTTTCTTGTATTTTTAATCAAATAAATGCAGCATTGGATGAGCAGAAGAGACTTATTTTAAGAACATACAAAACCTTACCGATCCAAAACTTTTGACTGGTAGTGTGTGTGTATATATATATATATATATATATATATATATATAGATAGATAGATAGATAGATAGATAGATAGATATAGATATAGATATAGATATAGATATATAGATATAGATATAGATATAGATATAGATAGATGTAGAAACCTCAAGTGAAAGAAAGGGAAGAGAATAAAACTCACTCAGGACGTAAAGGGTCAGTCTGATGGCCGCCAGACAGAATCCTTCGAAGAAGCGTAGCGTGCTGAACATGGCCATATCCACGGAAAACGCCACGGCTAACCCGAACACCAGCACGGACAGCACCGACACCAGCAGAACTGGGATACGGCCCAACCTGACAGGGTTTTTACAGTAAGAGTTATGAATATATACAGTATATACACGACCGTAACCATCATGCTACATGTTTGGTAACGTACCAGTCTGCCATCGCTCCCATCAGCAAGTACCCGAAAATGGACCCGACCAACAGAGAGAACTTGGCGATGTGAACCTTCCACTCTCCGTCACACACCAGCGTCCACTGCAAGCAAAACAACACAGACTGATACAGAAATATCACATGACTGCTGATATAGACCTACAGTCGAACCACACGCCTTCAACATTTCTCACATTATCTGTTTATTTGCTATAGGTTAGAAAATGGTAATAAAATATGAGCAGAACTCAGTTGATATTTGACTGGTTTTGTCCGTCCTTCTGTTAGACTGTCTCACACATGAATTATGTTGAATATCTGTCAGCTGTTAAATTTAACTACACAATTAGATAATACCAGTTTAGCTCAACCAATCACCAAGCAATGCTTCATTTTGTTCAGTCTGTGTGTAAAAAGAGCATTAGCAATTAAAGACAAAACACTTCAGCAAAACATGATCAGCTCAAAGTGTCTGAAGAATATCTGGGTATAATATGTCACAGTAATACTTTATTTTTCTCTCCTCACTTACATAAATTAACTATAGTGTCCTGATCACACTAGTAAAAAATATTTTAAAAATGATGTCTGGTGTCTGAATTTTTTATTGTATACAGCACCATAATGGTCAATCAAATCAAAATGTGATATCCAGTAAGTCATACAGGCCTGTACTTAAAATATATGGTGTAACCTCTCAAGAATATAGTGATGTTTCACCCTAAAAATATAATGTTTTGTGACATTATTTTCATGTCAGTTAAGCATTTTTCTCCAAAATAAATATAATTTTCCCAACGGGAATAAAAAACAAAAATGTAATTACTATAATGTGTAAAAAAATAAATGTAGGCTATTGGAATATTTATACATGATGAAAGTATTTAAATTCTTGTATTAGAGTATTTTCTATTGTAATGCAGTAAAAACAATTAGTGAATTATGTTTGAGAATAATGAGAATCAGATATAAACTCAAAGCCGAATCATCCAGATGCAATTTATAAAAGATTTGG
Source organism: Leuciscus leuciscus (assembly GCF_965113295.1). Taxonomy (NCBI): domain Eukaryota; kingdom Metazoa; phylum Chordata; class Actinopteri; order Cypriniformes; family Leuciscidae; genus Leuciscus; species Leuciscus leuciscus. Next base: position 2,515,857 of record NC_138743.1, read on the forward strand.
TGGTGAAATGTGGTCAAATATCACGAAAACAATGTCACAATGCAACATCTTCTTGATGCAAACTATAATTTATTTCTTTATATTGATTAAAGATTGAGAAATCCCTATGTAAAAAAAGTAAAACACAAACACAAGTAGGACCTAAAATATCAAATGCATCCGGCATGACTCGCTCCACATTTAAAGGACATTGTGTTTCTGACATTGAAACGTGACAAATTTGATTAGAAATTGACCAATGCACATAGAAGTGAGTAAATATCCTCTATCCTGCAGTGTGTGTCTCATCCTCAAACATTTGTTTACATGAATGAACCTCTTTAACACACACTCAGTAAAGATTAGACTATCGGTGTGAGAAAGGACACACACACACACACACACACACACACACACACACACACACACACACACACACACACACACACACACACAGCTATTCGGCCAAAGAAACGCTGTGCATCACTTCTGTCAGACTCGTAGATAAACGGCTGAGTTTGAAGGAAAGCTTGTGCATGTTCTGTGTACATGAAGCTCTGAAGGGAAATGTGTGATAATGAGACAGAAGCTTTAGTTCTGCACGAGATGCACATGCATAGATGTCTATATGAGTCCCTCAGCATGCAAAGACATTCACAGGACTGTTTGTGCAATCTGACAGTCCCTTTAAACGCACATTATAGTTTTTGGGCCTCACAGTGCACATTTACACACGTTATCTGCATGTTTCTCTCTGCACATTTACACATGTTATCTGCATGTTTCTCTCTGCACATTTACACGTTATCTGCTCCGGTCTGGTCTGGGTGTAACACTGAGCTCTCCGTCTGATATGCACACTGTCACTCATAACCCTGTGACACTGCTGTATAAATACCTCATTTCCATGACTAACGGTGATCAATGCAACCTTTGATCAACTAAATCTGCAAGTGCAGCACATAATCGTAGGCCTATAGTTCTGTGAGTTATTCATATTAAAAATGGAGGGAAAATACCAGCTGATTTGATGTTAAATGCTTACAGATTTGGTGTTCAAGTGCATGTTCAGGTAGGCCCCAAATATAACATGCAGTGTGATTTCTCATCAGGAGTAGAGAGATAGTAAACATCAAACCGTCTGTTAGTTCTGCTAATAAAGAATATAAGATCCTTTACGTTTCCAGAGTATTGCACAGATGTCTCTGTTAAAGGAAATAAAGGAATAGTTCACCCACAAAATGTAAAGTCTGCCATCATTTACCAGTTTACTGTCATGTTACTGTTTTGTTTGTCATTCCAGACCAACGCAAGATGACATTTGTTAAGGCCATTCACGCATTTACAATGCATTGGTCAATAGTTTTCATAAAGTTAGGGAAGGGAATTTCCATTTCCTACAATCATGCATCGGTAGATTATAATTATTATATTAAAACATTGTGATTATGAGACAAAAAGTTGAAATTGTGTCACAAAATTCTAAATTAGGAGATAAAAAGTCACAAAAAGTTGACAGGTTGTGACTTTTTATGACTTAGCGTGTCAAAATGTTGCCTTTTTTTTTTTATCTCATTATGTCTTTTAATGTCATAATTAAGACATTTAATATGATTTCCCAAATAATATTTTTCTTATATGGCGGAATGTGCTTCCACTGAATGACAGACAGAGAAAAAATTCAAGCTGTTATTTGCTGACAATCTGCTGCATGTTCACCGCTCCAGCGCTCCAGTCCCCATTCACTCCCATTGTATAGAAAATAACTGTTCTTTTAAACACTGTTCGGTTAAACATCATCTTTTGTGTTACAATGAAGAAAGCAAGTCATATGAGTATGGAAGGACACGATAGTGAGTAAACACGACAGAATTTGAATGTGAATTTTAACAGATGACGGAATAAAAAATAAAAAAATGTTTAAGGGTGAACTATTCCTTTAAATGGAAGCTTTCCATCAAGCCGGAGGGAATCCTTTTTCCAAGGGCATCCATCAGTAGATCTTACCTTAGTGACCACATTCTGCTGCAGTCCCGATTGCAGCTCGAACCTCCACTCCGAGCACATACACGCCGTAACGAAGCCGTTCTCAGTGCCGTTCCCGATCAGATCCACGAATAAATCCCGTTCCGAGCCCGTCCCGTTCCCCGCGCGCACGCACTTCCTGTCCGGTTGACCGAGCAGAAAGTGATCGGAGAACTGGATGAACGAGATGAGGAAGGCAGGGATCCACGTTAGAGCCACCAGGCGCCTCTGATACCTCCCGAACCCCCCGAGGAACGGCAGAACCACCGTGTCCACCTGCGAGAGCCGCTTGTGCGGTTCGGACTGCGACACATTCCCGTTCTCCGCCGGTGCGTCGAGCCGGTCCAGCCGAACCGCATCCATTGCGCGTCGGTTTCAGGGTCTTTGTCTTAAAATCACACGCACACACACTGAGAGAAGTCTGAAGTCTGAACAGAACCCAGTCTGAATCCGAGCTTTGATAATCCAGTTGATGCGCAAGGGGCCCCATAAGGTCTTTGTCGAACCCGGTGGTCACAGCGCCATCGCCGGGCTGTAGAGACCCGGTGGTCTCCAACAGGTCCGCAGGTTACGCAGCTGATGCACAGGTGTGGCCCGTGTATCCATCATTGAATCCCGCTGAACTCACATCAGGGATGATGATGATGATGCTGAGCCCGTGAGCCGATCACACCCAACGCTCGCGCACTACCTCATAAATAACCCCTATGTAGGCTAGTGAAGGCTTGGTTATAACGCGTCGCACGCCCGCGTGCATCGCACCGCATCCAAAATGCAAGATCCGCCCTCGTCGCGCGCACCGAGCTCTTCCATTGGCGCGCGCCTAGCATGCGCGCACACGAACGAGCTGTTCTGTCCTGTCCTCCAGTGTGTGTGTGTGTGTGTGTGTGTGTGTGTGTGTGTGTGTGTGATTGGACGAGGGTAACAAAGAGCCTTTGTGTGGCATCTGCCCCCCCATGAGCTCAGGGCAAAAACACTTCAGTGGGATTCAACAATCACTGCCCGCTTAACTTTACACTCGCAGGAGATTCACGGCACATTTATCTTCAGTTTATTTCAAGACAGATCACACAAAACATCACAAAACACCACTCTTCGGGTTCAGTGTTCAAGCATTAGCCTATATTATATTATATTATATTATATTATATTATATTATATTATATTATATTATATTATATTAATGTGCATCATATATAGTACATTATCTTCCCAAATAATTAATTATTGCCATTCAATGGACATTTTTAATGGAAAAGTGTTTATTATGTGAGAAAGGACTGGAGAACACTTAGGAAAAGTGCATTTCATTATATCATATTAAATTATGTTATATAATATTACATTTTAATGTGCATTATACTGTACATTATCTTGCAAAATGAATAATTAAATAACTGGACCTGAAATATTGATTTGAGTTTAAATGGTTTTATTATAAGAGAAAAAAAGAGTGCAATGTTAATGAATTATTCTATTCTATTCTGTTCTATTCTATTCTAATGTGCATCATATATAGGCTACTGTACATTATCTTGCCAAATAAATAATTATTGCCATTTAATGGACATTAAATATTGATTTTGAAAATGTTTTATTATGTGAGACGAGAATGCAGAGCATTAAGGAACAGTACATCATATTATATTATATTAAGTTATGTTATATAATATTGCATTTTTATGTGCATAATGCTGTACATTATCTTGCAAAATAAATAATTTAATAAATGGACCTGAAATATGATCAATAAGTTCTATAATCAATAAGAATCAACAAAAAATTTTTTTAAGTCAGTTTAATGTAATTTAAGTTGAAGTGACTTAAACATCCAAGTTGATTGTACTTAAAAATTGAAGGAGGCAACTTTTTTTCTTTCTTTTTTTACAGTGCAGTGACGGAAATCTGTGCGTGTTTTGATTGGTTCAGGCCCTGGAGCATATGGCCTGGCAGCTCAACACACTCTTCTGGCCAAGAGTGTCTCAAAGCTTCTCCTGGAAGAGTCTGCTGTCCTTTATCCTCGACTTCCAGACAAGGACAGGTTCAGCACGTCACTGGAGCTTTATCACAGCTGATGCACTGCAGGAGCGTTTGTTTCTATCGGCATATTTATGTCAAGTAAAATATGAAATACTATCATAAAATATAATCATTAGCGTTCTAAACTATGATAATCTAAGCATAGAATTTAAACAGTATCAACTTCGGCTTGCTATTTCTTTTCTAACTGATCCGACTTAGGAATTTCGTTAAACGGACGATCAAAACTACCATTAGCAAAGCTTAATGTATCTCCTATGCTAAAACATGCCAGCAACATGCTAATCCATGCTAGCTTTGTGGTAGCTCATGTTGGCAACCTGTTAAAACATGCTATCAATGTGTTAAAACATGCTTGCAAAATGCTAATCATGCTAGCAACATGCTGAAAAATGCTATCAATGTGTTAAATCATGATAGCAACATGCTAATTAACTCTACCAACAAGTTAATTCATGTTAACATGTTAATTCATATTAGCAACATAATTCATGCTAGCAACATTCTTCCAGTGTGGTAAATCATGCTAGTAACATGTTAAATCAGGCTAACGATGTGTTAAATAATGTTAACAACATGGTAATTCATGTTAGCAGTTTGCTAATAATGTTTTAGCATTTTGCTAACATGATTTGGAATGTTGCTAACATTATGCTAGCATTATTTAACACATTTGCTAACATGTTTTAACATGTTGTTAACAATGTGCTAATCATGCTAACAACATGTTAAAACGTTAATATGTGCTAAATAATGCGAGCATAATGTTAGCAGCATTCCAAATCATGTTAGCAAAATACTAAAACCTGCTAATGTTGTGTTAAATAATGCAAACATGTAAATTCACGCTAGCAGCATGTTAATTAATGCCAGCAAAATGCTAAAACAGGCTAACAGTGTGTTAAATCATGTTAGCAACATGTTAATTCATGTTAACAACATGTTAATTCATGTTAACAACATGTTAAATCATGCTATATACATGCTAACAGTGTGGTAAATAATGCTAGCAGCATGTTATAACATGTTAACCGATGTGTTAAATCATGCTAACAAAGTGTTAATTCATGCTAGCAGAGTGCTAATCATGCTAGCAACATGATAAAACATGTTAGTACTGTGATAAATAATGCTAGCAACATGCTAAATCATGTTAGCAACATTTTAAAACATGGCAATATGTTTAAAATCATGGAAACAACATGTAAATTCATGCTAGCAATGTGCGTATCATGCTAGCAACATGCTAAAACATGTTAGTACATAGTAAAATCAACAAACTTCAATTTTTTCTAAGTTATTTTAAACTTACAGACAAGGCTTTGTCAAGTCAACATCAAAGTTTGTTGACAAACTTTACTCTTGTAGTTGTAAATTATTAAAATATTGTTAAGATGTTATTCTTCTCAACGCTGGTCAGAATGGACCAATCACAGTCGTTTGCCATTTTACAGAAATTCAGCTACAACAGATTTCTTATTTAGATATCAACTGGTGTTTTTTTTTTTTTTTGTGTGTGTGTGTGTTTTTTTCGTAGTGTAGAATTTGTATTCCATTAAAACAAAACCCAAATAGGGCTCAGCAAAAGATTGGGTTTTTAACCCATAATGCGCACCCTGGTGGAAGAACAACCATCTCATAGCAGAAAAACAGTAATTAGCAAAAACTAGCCATCCAAATGCTCAGAAACAAATTCAATTTAATTCAAATATACTCAACATAAAGTCAAAGGTCAAAGCATTTATAGACTAATGCATGAATGAATGAATGAATTAAATCTTTATTTCGAACAATTAAAAATAAATTAAACAAAGACAGCAACACATGAAATATCCATCAATAAAATAAAACAAAAACAACAAAAAATTTGTTTTAGCATAATAAACAAACTGTTCGAAAAGGGAAAGGTAGAAGCCCTGGGCTTATCAGGACCTACCCCCAGTAACTACCCACACCAAATCACAATCGAACAAGATAATCCAACATAACGTTTAAGATAATACAGAAAAAAAACTACTAAATTAAATAATGCTTTATCTTAATATTAAGATAAAGATAAAGAAGCATAAACAAAAACCATTATTAAGCCTGCTTTACAAGTTAAGAGTTATCATTCACCCTCACCACTTCTGTACTTACCAAAAATACAACTTTTGTACCTTTTTTAAAATTGCAACGTTAACACTTTGTTTGATCGAATTGCTCAGACCATTCCACAAAAGCACCACACAAATAGAAATACACATACTTTTGAGCTTTGTCGTCTCAAATATAAATCCCCTCTCACGTTATAACCCCTATCTGTGAATCGCTGTTGTAGGCAGGCAACTGTTTATTTACTGCTTTATAGATTAATTGTGCAGTCTTAAATTTAACCAGATCATTAAACTTTAGAGTGTGCAATTTTAAATACAGTAAATTGGTATGCTCCTACTTTATTCACTAACCTAATTGCTCTTTTTTGTATTGTGTTTAATGTTACTAATGACTACAGAGAATAAAAAGTTGAACAGAGAAGAACTGCTGCTGTTTGCTTCCCTCTGGAGGAGCATGCCTGTAAGAGCATAATCCAAATCTGAGTTCATATTTAGTGACCAGCAGATGGCATTATATGTTAAAAAACAACAACAACAACAACATGGCGCGTAACATCTACACGGCGCTTCCGGTGGAGTTTGTCACGTGACCACTGAGTGAGTTTCTAAGCGGAACGTTTGGAAGTAAAGGTCAGTCTCAACAGTCCAGTTACAGAAATAAAAATCATATTCATCATCTCCATAGAGTGATATGATTTCCCAGGAAATGTATTAACACACACTGTGAGGGGAAGAGATGATACATCAGCACAATTTCATCCTTTTTCTCAATAATAATAATAATCTGTGTTCCAGTTCATCCCACAGGTTCAAGTGTGGTTCAACTTCTGTCATTTCTATAATAAGTCTGAAGCACATTATTCTGCAGAATGCCAGTGTGTGAGACTGTCCTCACAGAAATGACTGAAGAGTATAAACTATTGATAACCACAATAAACTATTGATTTATTTAAATTCATTCATTTCATATTATTAAATACTTTTTTTGTATTTGATATCAGAAGAACTTACATTTTTATAATTCAAGAGTTTTCAGAAATGCATATGTAGTTTATTTATTTATTTAACTTCATATTATCAAATAACTGCTAAAAAACTGAAAGTCACTGCAGAGCTTCATAAATGTACAGTACAGGCATCTCGAGATGATGTACAGTATATCATTACCTCACACACACACACACACACACACACACACACACACACACACACACACACACACACACACACACACACACACACACACACACACACACACACACACACACACACACACACACACGCTGTTTACATTGTTTACAAGCCCAAACATGAACATGAATATGAACAACATCAGTGTTTTGTCCTTCCTTCTGCAGAACGACTCATGTATATTTGATGACAGTGAGCGTTCAACAGCTGACATCATGAGTTCAGAAAGGGAGTATTTATTACGCTTTATTGTCGGCCATTAGAATCTGTTGGAAAGAGAGAGTGAAGGAGTGATGATGATGATGATGATGATGATGATGATGTGTTTCTTCACATTGAGACGACAGCATTCACTCAGAGCTTATCCAGCTCACACACACGTGCCATCTCTCTCTCTCTCTCTCTCTCTCTCTCTCTCTCTCTCTCTCTCTCTCTCTCTCTCTCTCTCTCTCTCTCTCTCTCTCTCTCTCTCTCTCTCTCTCCTCTCTCTCTCTCTCTCCCTCCCCCCCCCCCTCTCTCTCTCTCTCTCTCTCTCTCTCTCTCCCTCTCTCTCTCCCTCTCTCTCTCTGTCCCTCCCTCCCTCTCTCTCTCCCTCTCTCTCTCTGTCCTTCTGTCTATCATAGTTTGCCTCGCAGTGTGGGTGTGTTTCAAGTCAAAATATTTGTTTTTATCTCTACCCACTCAAGGTCACACACACACACACACACACACACACACACACACACACACACACACACACACACACACACACACACACACACACACACACACACACACACACACACACACACACACACACACACACACACACACACACACACACACACACACACACACACACACACACACACCTGTTCCGATTAGAATTATGCAACACCTGCATGTGTGAGAGGCGTGGGTGTGTGTGTGTGTGTGTGTGTGTGTGTGTGTGTGTGTGTGGTGTGTGTGTGTGTGTGTGTGTGTGTGTGTGTGTGTGTGTGTGTGTGTGTGTGTGTATATATGTGGTGTTCAAGGTAAATTGACTTTCATTTAAATGCTAATAATATATTAAAACAGTTAAATAAATGTTTTAATCGAAATATGTTTTAAATGTGATTTCCACCACAGAGGAACAGGTGATTGGAGATGTGCTGGAATTACATGTCTTTTGTTAGACAAATTAAATAAACTTTAAGAGAGAGTTTATTTTAGTCCACACGACTCAAAGAGTTCATTGTTGAAGAAAACACAAAGCAGAAGCTTTTACCACATTAATAATCATGCTGGAATAGAAGCGAGTTTAACAAGAGGATCAGGTGAAGCGTAACATGATCACTTTGGGCTTTTGGGAGCCAAACACACACACTCTCTCTCGCTTTTCCTCTGAATATCTGAGTGTTTCCCATATGGAGGGTCTTTCTGACTCACTTCCTGCTGGAAAAGCACCTCCTGAGTTTCCTCCAATCACACATTCATTCATCCCTCCACACAATGAACTCACTTCGAGAGGATATTCCCCCGACAGACAATAATAGACATCGGCCCCGCTGACAAGAACGGTACAAATGTTTTAAAAACGTTTGTTTCTTGGTGAACGTTAAGAAAATATTCCATTTTATCATTCTTAAAAATTATTATAACATTACTTTTGAATGATCTCTGAACTCTGTACGAGTGATTAGTAGTAATTAGCAATTATCAATCAAAAGTAATTACCCTTAGATCTGAGAAAGCATTAGAACAGCCTGTATTGTTGAGCGTTTGTGTTTCAGTGAGTGACGTGTTCGCTCATTTGTTTGGTGTGAACTACTGTAAGGGCGTGTGATTATAGTAAGCTGTTGAACAAGCCAGTTTCCACTGTGTTTATTTGCATTTTAGATCAGACACTAAAACACCATATATAAGCCAATCTAGACATATTTCACAGATATTTCCATGTGTTTTAGAAAACATTGATGGCTCACTCTTTTATGAAAATGATAGATTATGAGAGTTTATAAACATCTGTATCTGTGCATGGAGGTGCAAGTTTTTTAATTATATAACCGTGTGTAAATATATGGGCCTTAAATTAACACTCGCCAAGCACCAAATGGGAGTAAAAATCAGCGTTAGTGACTTAAGCAGACAAATTCACACAAAATTATGTCAAAAAATAGATAGTATCGAAAATATAGTCGGTTATGTCTTAAGTGAACATAAACAGTTGAGAAAGTAAACGCATGTGTAACAGTCTCAGTATATTAGATCCGTGCATTCACTCTTAAAGTGACAGTAGCCTAATATTCCTGCAGCTGTCTGTGTTTTTAATGTTAATCAAGAGACAAAATCTTTTTTTAACTTTAATAAGGATTCATTCATTACGGATGTTTAATGTATAAAGTGAAGACTACGCACTGTTATTTTACATTTGCGTACATTTCTGTACCTGAAAACTCCTTTTAGTCCTCCCTGAAAAACCTGAAAACCTCTGTTTATTTCATTTGTTTCTTTGTTCTGTTGTATTTATTTATGCTTTTGCTTCTAATTTTACATTTATGCATTTGGCAGACGCTTTTATCCAAAGTGACTTACATTGCTTTATCCTATACATTTATACATAGGTATGTGCAATCCCCTGGGATCAAACCCACAACCTTGCGTTGTTAACGCAATGCTCTTACACTGAGCTACAGGAAAGCTTTGAAAATTTGATTGTGTTTTTATTTTATCATAAAATAATTATTAATAAATGCACGCACAATTATCCGTAAACTTGATAAATGTTGCAGATGTTTTACTATGCACAAACAAATGCCTTTCAACTTATGTGTGCAAAATTCAGAATGAAATGAATGTGCAGAAATGTGTACAAACAGAGAGTCTCAGACCAGAGGATCTCGTCCACATCACAGGCTATACTGGGCCTAGTCAGGCAGCGAGGGGTAAAATCCTCATTCCTGATCCCCGCTGGCACGCATCAACTGAAATATTTGGCAGGCTTATTCCAGTCCACCGTCTCTGTGTTCTAGAAAAATAGAAGTACTGATTACTGTAACTAAAACACATCCTTTTTACAGAATGGAAGCTTTCAGAAAACTTTGTGAGGCAATTTGATGCATTTCTTTTTATTCCAGTAGTATAGGGCAACAGCTACAGTTCACAGCACAGTGACTGCACTCAGGTACAGTAGAGAGCAGTGTAACGGTCACTTTGTGCTTTTATGTTAATCTGAGGTCAAATGTGAACTGCGCATGTGCGTAGAGTGTCAGTTATAGATTTGGCTGGTGAGGAGAAGAGATAACCGCTCTACCGACCTTTGTACTCTTTCTTTTATTTCCTTTTATATTTGTGACCAGAGTTGGATGTTTTAGTTATATACTTTTTCTCACTCGATCCCCCATGTATGCGGACGAGTGTGACGTTTGAGTAATTTTATTAAACACGGGGAAAATACGCCATCTCTCGTGCATCTTTTCCTCCGACACCTATTGTTTTATTTTCTCTGGGCAACATCTCAACTTTGCGTTACAGCAGTCTGAAGCACATCTACTGTACCTGTTCTTCTCCATGAAGGTTCTGATGATCGAGGTGACGGTGAAGCGACTAGAGTTTGGCTGAACTCGTTGCCCAGACTCCCTCATAGTCAAACCATGGACAAAGACATGAGCAACTAGAGTGGCACTTCTTTTCTCTTTGACCTCACCTTCACCTTCACCTTTACCTTCCTCATCCTCATCCTCTTCCTCTATCTCTTCCTCCACTCCCATCTCCTCTTCCTCCTCCTCCACTCCAGTGTCCTCATCCTCTTCCTTCACATCTTCCTCCAATCCCATGTGTAGCTCAAATAGTAGAGCGTTGGCGCTTGCAACGCCAAGGTCATGGGTTCGATTCCCAGGGAAAGTGTAAAATGTGTACCTTGAAATGCAATGTAAAAGGCTATGTTCACACTTAGCGTCTTTTTTCAAACTGCCAGCGTCTGTTCTACATTATAACCCTATGGAGTAAACCGTTTTTTCAAAAAAGTCCTGAGCGCTTTTTTAGACGCCACCGCCGGCGTCTTTTTCTGCAGCTCAGAGCGTCTTTTTAAGTTGAAAAAAGTTCAACTTTTCTGAAAAGAACGCCCTACGTCAAGCGCCTTTTTGACAGCTGACCAATGACAAGCGAGTAGCGAGACCTGTCGTTTCCATAACAACAAGAACAACTGTCTGTCGTGCACCCACAAACGTCTTTGTGAACCGACATTCTCCTCCCCGGTAACTTCAAAAGCCAACGCAAGAGCCAACTTTCTCTTTCTCGACATTTTTTGCATCACACAGCACTAGGCTACTGTTGCAGCTCTTGTTATAGCAACAAAAGACGCGCTCGGCTGCTATTTGTAACCGAACGCTGCCAGCGTTTTTTTTTGCTAAAAAAACGCCGTTGTCAACTTTTTCTTGTCAAAAAAGACGCTAAATGTGAACATAGAAGTCGCTTTGGATAAAAGCATCTGCCAAATGCTCTACTCCTAAATACTCCTACTCCTGTAAATGTAAATCTACTCCTCCTCCTCCACTCCAGTGTCCTCATCCTCTTTCTTCATCCCTTCCTCCAGTCCCATCTTGTCCTCGACCTCTTCCTCCAGTCCCATCTTCTCCTCCTCCTCCTCCTCCTCCACTCCAGTGTCCTCATCCTCTTTCTTCATCCCTTCCTCCAGTCCCATCTTCTCCTCCTCCTCCTCCTCCACTCCAGTGTCCTCGACCTCTTCCTTCACCTCTTCCTCCAGTCCCATCTTCTCCTCCTCCTCCTCCTCCTCCACTCCAGTGTCCTCAACCTCTTCCTTCATGTCTTTCTGGATCCATTGTTCCAAAACCCAATGAACGGACTCTGGCCCTATCTATCTATTGAAGGATCTGATTGGTGTGTGATCAGTTTTGACTCTCAGTGTTTCCACTTGGGTAACTGTGTGCTAACTGAGCTGAAGCTGTGCTGACTTGAGGGAACAATGCATTTAGTGATTTCTAAATGACAACATGGTGTAGACAGTGAGAAATGAAGGGATTTGTGTGTAGAGTTTTGCAGTGACAGTTCAACAAATCTGACTTACATGTCAAAACAGGGAATAGTGTTTATAGTTTATAGTTTATAGTTTGGGGAAATGGGTGTGCTTTTTGATAAATGGCGTTATGGTTTTGAAATTTTAGTTCAAAAGCCTGGCTATAATGTTTAAGCAATCAAGAAAAACTGTAATGAAAACTAATGACATAAGATGTAAATAACATGACTTATACAGTATGACACGCTCGTGTCCTGAGTCATTATAACCCTGTTGAGACTCATCATGACTTTACTCATCTCAATAGAAGGGATTTGTAACAAGCAAAACTTCTCCAGTTAATTTGTTAATCATATAATTTCTGAGATGATTCCAGCTGTGAGTTTAAAAGATCATGTTATCCTGAGTCTCATGCCCAACAGCTACACAATAACACATGGGTGAAACTCGCAGAAACAGGTTTTGGGTCATATTTCACCTCAAAATCCAAAGAAAAAATATTCCCAATTTATTTTTGTTTTGTGCATTTTAGCATTAGAATGAAAAAGGACTTGTAGTAATTCTGTAATTTCTGTACAATAATTTGCATTAGCTTAATTTAAAGGCATTTTGCACCAAATATGACTATAATCTATACTTCATGCATTAAGTTCTTTATTCATTGCATTGCAGTAATGAGATTTAGCTTCTTAACTGTCATGAAAATGAAGTCACACTGCTAAAAATAACCTTAAAATAGGCTCCATTTTCTTTATGCAAAATATAATTGTTTTCTCTTGGTTTTGCGGTGAAACCCGGACATGTTTTATGAAATGCACAGTGAAGCGAGATCAGCAGAGTTGCAGCATGTCTGTGTGTTTTAAAGTAAGAGTCTGTTAGGCTTCGTCCTGATCATCTCCACCCTCGCCAGAGGCGACACGGGGGGGAAAAGACAGAACATGTTTGCATGTGTAAATGTGTGTAAAGGACAGCCTAATATTTCTGATGCTCTGGGAAAATCATTAGAGCGACTTCTGAAAAACATGGACCTCTAAATGTGCATCGATACAGTCAAAGAGTGTCAACTTCACATCAGATGTTCCTTTAAAATGCGTTAAATTAAATTAAATACAGTCAAAACAAAATGTATTCAGAAACCTTCAACATTTCTCACATTATGACAGTTTATTCGCTATAATTTAGAAAATGGTAATAATGAACTCAGTGGATATTTGACTGGTTTTGTCCGTCCTTCTGTTAGACTGTCTCACACATGAATTATGTTGAATATCTGTCAGCTGTTAAATTTAACTACACAATTAGATAATACCAGTTTAGCTCAACCAATCACCAAGCAATGCTTCATTTTGTTCAGTCTGTGTGTAAAAAGAGCATTAGCAATTAAAGAAAACACACTTCAGCAAAACATGATCAGCTCAAAGTGTTTGAAGAATGTTTGTGTATAATATGCCACAGTTTACTTTCTTTTTCTATCCTCACTTACATAAATGAAGTATAGTGTCCTGATCACACTAGTAAAAAAATATAAAAAAGATATCTGGTGTCTGAGTATTTTGTGGTTTGACTGTATAGAAGCTCAAATCATTTGATGAGAAATGTTTGAGATCATATTGAGATCTCATGGTTGCACACTTTGGATGTCATGAGCACAGTTTGAGACTCTGAGAAGAAAAGCTTCAGTGTGGTTCTCTAGGCTACAGAACTCTAGGGTTCTTGACTCGATTTGAAAAAAAACCTTTATGCCAAAAGGTTCTGTATATGAAAAAATGTCTTTAATGTTTGCATAATACTTTCATTCTAGTGATTTACGAGCCGTTTAATTCATAAAATGTGGTTGCATCGCAAAATGTCATTGCTCTTCTTTCAGCCTTCTTTCTTATGCAATAATGATGTGCATGATTTCTTGCTGAGAAAGTGTTTTCACGAATGCTTCTGATTATGTGTTTGGTGACAGTCTGAGGTTTGGTGAGATGGAACGCGCTTCAGGCTGAGACATGCAGTAAACACCTTCAGAAATGAGCCCAGAGCAATGATTAACCCAGTGAATGTGACAGGCAGAAACTCCCTCTCTCTCTCTCTCTGTGTGTGTGTGTGTGTGTGACCGTATATGCGCGGTCAGATGCGCTCATCCACTCGTCCTGGTGTGAAATACTGCGCCTGCGTGTCTGGGCTAACAGGCCGTTCACACCCACAGAAACACCAGCGTTCTTTTCAAGCCAACGTGAAGCGTCATCCGTAACACATTCTTCAACACATTTGACTTCTGTAATGTGATGTATTTAGAGTCTCAGTAAGTTATTACATTCTGATTACCTAAACAATCAGGAATAACATGCACTGTTGAAGCGTGCACAATAAGAACAGGAACATGTTACAAAAGTCAATCATTTAAAACGTGCACTTAAAAAGGAAATTGCGATACTTTTTAATACTTTTTCTCGTAATTCTGAGTTTATATCTCACAATTCCGACTTTTTTCTAACAATTCCGAGTTTATATCTCACAATTCCGACTTTTTTCTTACAATTCCGAGTTTATATCTCACAATTCCGACTTTTTTCTAACAATTCCGAGTTTATATCTCACAATTCCGACTTTTTTCTTACAATTCCGAGTTTATATCTCACAATTCCGACTTTTTTCTTACAATTCCGAGTTTATATCTCACAATTCCGAATTTTCTTCTCACAATACCGAGTTTATACCTCAGAATTCTGACTTTTTTTCTCTTAATTTCGAGTTTATACCTCAGAATTCTGACTTTTTTTCTCTTAATTTCGAGTTTATACCTCAGAATTCTGAGAAGAAAAGTCTGAATTTTGAGTCCTACATTGTTTGCTCTGTACATGTGTCCTCTGGGATCTATTTGTCGTCGCTAGGACATTTCTTATCATATGTATGCTGATGACACACAGGTCTATCTAGCCTACCTCTCAAAGTCGGGAATGAACAGTCCCTCAAGTCTTTGTTGGACCGTTTGAATGAGCTTCAAATTTGGCTGTCTAAAAACTTTCTCCAGCTTAATAAAAAAAAATAAAAAAAAATGAAATGACAATATTTGGTCCACAAAATTGTAAAGAGAAGATAGCCAATATCCTTGCTCCATTAGAAATGACGGTGAAAGATAGTGTGAGAAATCTTGGCGTAATGGTCGACTCATCGCTTAGCTTTGACAAACTGATAAATTCTGTTGTAAAGAATAGCTTTTATCAGTGATTTCTAAGATAAAACCCCTTCTCACTTTTAAAGATCTGGAGGACGTCGTCCACGCTTTTAGTGCATCAGGACTAGACTACTGCAACTCTCTTTATGCAGGAATCTGCCAACGGCTACAGCTGGTGCAGAATGGCTTCTGACTGGGACCACATTACTCCAGTACTGCTGTCTTCATTGGCTACCGGTTCATTACAGGACTGAGTATAAGATTTGACTAATCAGTACAAATCAGGCAGGACATTAAGATCAACGAACCAACTTCTGCTCACAGTCCCTTATTCCAAAAAGAAGTCAAAGGGTGACCGAGCTTTCTCAGTTGTGTCTCCCAGTGGAACCGTCTTCCCTCTCATATCCGGCTAGCTCAGACAATAGACATTTTTAAGTCTCAATTAAAAACGTATCTTTTTAACCTCGCTTTTAGTTAAGTGCATTGTACATTGTAGATATAATTTACTTTATTTAGTTTTCACTATTTTAATTCTTTCTACACTGACCTCACTATACTGTTATGCTGTGTGGTCTTACCATATGCCTTTATACATGAACGTCTTACTGTTTTTAGTTAACTGTGATGCACTTTGGGCAACAACGTTGCTATTAAATGTTCTATATAAATAAATAAAAGTTGAAGTTGAAGTTGAATCCTTTTTATTTTATTCCATAGCAGAAAAATAAAAAACTCAAAATTCCAAAAAGCAATTCAGAATTTTGAGAAGTAGGCCTAAACTTGCAATTTTAAAAGAAAAAATCAGAATATGAGAAAAAAAGGAGTGTGCATGTGGAAAGACTCTTATGCAACATGTTCAATTCACTTTTACTGAATGCAGAAGTTGTATTTACATCGTGCAGAAGTTCTGTATTTACTGAAGCGAACGACCTCTGAGTTCGACCTCTTCTGAGAAAGTCAGAGCCACAACACACCGCACCCAAACACACTCTGATCATTTCAGGAGAGAAGCATCACATCTGTACATGCACTGGTGCGGATAGCTGGAGTTTAATGTGCACGCATTAGCCGTGTCCTGTGTTAACCTGTTTGATTTCTGGCATACCTGTGCACCTCATCTTTAATCAGGTGCCAAGGGCGACTGAAGCTTAATGACAGAAACTGACAGAAATACTCGTCTTTCCTGTCGACCCAGAACCATCATCACTGGTGGCAAACACTTCAGGATGCACATTTAAATCATCTCTGGGGAACATGGACTTTTTCAATTCAACATCAAGATTAAAGGTTAAAACATTCATTTCACAAGCATTATATGTAAACAGCCAAGGGAAAGTGTTTTAAAACATTTAAAGTCTTGCACCATTTTGCACGTCACTTGTGCGCAGTCCATTTCAAGTTAGTAATGTGAAAAACTGAAGTTTAATGGCTTGATTAAATGATCAGTGGGGTCCCCTATATGGTGATGGAAAAAATATGAGATGTGAGGAAAAAATATATATTTCAATGCTTTTAATGCATTCACACGCATTTAATGCATTAAATGCATTTGAATGGATTCAATACATTTAAATCGTTATGCAAATGCATTTCGGAAAGCGTTCCGTATATGCTCTCTTAATTCATCGGATGTCATAAATCTGCATGCATGATCATTAGCAACAAGTGTGTTTCTGAAAATAGTTTTAAACATGTCATTGTGCTGAATGAAATAGTGAGCTTCCCTCAACAGTGCACAGAGAGAGAGACGCCTCCCTCAGGCATGTGTGTGAGGGTGTGTGTGTTCAGATGCGGGTCTGTGGGAGTGACTATAGATCATTAAACTGCATGTTAAGGGTGTGTGTGTTCAGATGCGGGTCTGTGGGAGTGACTTCAGATCATTAAACTGCGGCTCTTCCCAGTGGACTGTCCTCAGTCCCCAGTCCTCAGTCCAGTTGCGCTCGGATGATCTTCACGACTGGTTTCATCTGGAGCAGCGGGTCTGATCTCAGGTTCACTTTTTAAACTCCGCCATTTTAGGTGTAAAGCTGAGGCTCAGTCATCATGAGCATGTACGGCTCGCAGCGCGGGATCAACATGATGGGACGCCGCACGGGATCGCGCAGCGAGATCAACGCGACGCCCGCGTATCCGTACGCGCGCAGTGAGGCGGTGGTGCAGCATGTGAATAATGGCTTAACACAGGAATATGTGGAGAGATACGACCAAAGTTTCTCCAGAGGCTCGATGAGCGCGGGACAAGTGTGAGTAAACACCTGTTACCTGCGTTTGTGTGTGTGTGTGTGTGTGTGTGCGCTTGTAACGTAGGCTACTGCAAGTGTGTGCGTCATTTCACCTCTGTAAAAAATGATGATCAATAAGTTATGACAACATATGGTTTTACATTGCTTTAACTCATCAAAATAAGTTAAGCAATTTTCAACTTTTTTTATAAGTTATTCAAGATTGAACAATTTCAGTTTAATGTCATTTAAGTTGAAATGACTTAAACATCCAAGTTGATTGTACTTAAATTAAAGCAGCAACTTTTTTTTTACAGTGTACATAATTTAAATTAGATTAAAAGTTTTCATTAACATATCCTACACTATATGCTAATGCAACATTTGTTTTTGTCTGCGAACGTTTCAGTTAATAATTAATGTTTGAGTCATTTCAACTTAAATTAAATGAGTTGAATCTTAAATAAATCATAAATGAAAAAGAAATTCAAAAAATAAACTTATTTTGATGAGTTAAAGCAATTGTAAAAAACATATGTTGTCATACGTTATTGATCATGTTTTGTTTTTTACAGTGTACAACAAAAATAAATGTCATGCAAAATGTGAGTATTCAGTGTTCCATCGAAGAAAATGTTTAATTTTATACCAATTTTTTTCCATTTAGATCATTCAAACTAGTTCTAAAAACAATAATGCAAAGAGAAGTAGGCCTATTTAACAAAGAGTGATGGAGTAAAACTTAAATAGTGCTCAGTCAAGTAAGTGAAACTGCATTATAATACAGCAGATGTTCAAAGGTTAATAATTTGCACATCAAAGGCTGTCATAGCTGCCAGAAAGCCAGTTATAAAGGGTTATAAAGCATGGTTGTGTAATGTTGAATGTAGGCCTGTGCTGGCAGGTGTAACACAATCCCTGCTGCTTCTGTGTGGCTCTTTGTGTTCCTGCATGAGTTTACAGGTCACTTTCAGACTCTTGTCCTGCAAAGCTTCCTGTAAATCTATTGCAGATCCTGCGGGAAAACCCGAGTGTATCCAGGCGCTCCACAGAAGTTCATGAGTCATTTGACAGCCACTGCTCATAAACATGAATAACGACTCTGTTGTGCATTCATATGCATATTCTCCATTCAAATGAGACTCTTCATCTCGCCTCGTTTAGAAGTGTCTGTTTTCTGTTTGTTTACTGGCCTAAGCTCATTTGTTGAACTTTTGCACTGAAATATTACATGTGGTTTCACTTGTTTTAAACGCCTACTCAAGATATTAATGTAAAATAATGCAGCAGATAAAATTAAATCAAATAAAACAGTATTTTAATTTGGTTTATTTTAAGGATTTATTTTAAAGTTTATATATTTTATTTTCAACAATATGCTTTAAAAATTCTTTATATATATTTTAGTAATACATTATAATAATTAAAAACTTCTAAATATATAATATTTTAATATATATATATATATATATTTAATTTTGTATATTTAATATATTTTAATATATAGGCTGTGATGCACCAGTTAAAAGAAAAAAGTATTTTAATATGGTTTATTTAAATGTATTTTAATATTTATTTATTTTATTTATATAAACAAACTGTATTATAATAAATAATAATTTTCAAAAATATGCTTTAAAAATTGCTTTTTATATACATACACTATTTATATAATTTTTAAATATATAGTATATTAAATAATTAAATATATTCTATATATACATACAATTTTGTATTTTTTACATTTTAAAGCTGCTTTTTAACTTTTAAATTTGATGCATATTTTTGAAAAGTTAAAAGCGTTTGCTTTGAAATTTCTTAAAAGTTTATTTTTCCAACAGAAGCTGATATGCTTGATTGCTTCGCACAACATTAAACTGCCTTTATCTCGATTATTAATTGGATAAAAGATCTATAACTAGGCTAACTATACATTTCAGCTGAAAACATAAAACCTGTAATATAATATAACCTGACAGATATACGTCAGGAAGTATTGGAAGCGTTGTTGTTTTCAGTCCTGGAGAGATAGATTGTGAATGAGCGGTTTGGCCTGTGTCGGCTGGTGGGGCGTCTCTGCGTCGGCTGGTGGGGCGTCTCTGCTCCGGCTGGTGGGGCGTCTCTGCGTCGGCTGGTGGGGCGTCTCTGCGTCGGCTGGTGGGGAGTCTCTGCGTCGGCTGGTTGGGAGTCTCTGCGTCGGCTGGTGGGGCGTCTCTGCGTCGGCTGGTGGGGAGTCTCTGCGTCGGCTGGTGGGGCGTCTCTGCGTCGGCTGGTGGGGCGTCTCTGCGTCGGCTGGTGGGGCGTCTCTGCGTCGGCTGGTGGGGCGTCTCAGCGTCGGCTGGTGGGGCGTCTCTGCGTCGGCTGGTGGGGCGTCTCTGCGTCGGCTGGTGGGCGTCTCTGCGTCGGCTGGTGGGGCGTCTCTGCGTCGGCTGGTGGGGCGTCTCTGCGTCGGCTGGTGGGGAGTCTCTGCGTCGGCTGGTGGGGCGTCTCTGCGTCGGCTGGTGGGGAGTCTCTGCGTCGGCTGGTGGGGCGTCTCTGCGTCGGCTGGTGGGCGTCTCTGCGTCGGCTGGTGGGGCGTCTCTGCGTCGGCTGGTGGGGAGTCTCTGCGTCGGCTGGTGGGGCGTCTCTGCGTCGGCTGGTTGGGAGTCTCTGCGTCGGCTGGTGGGGCGTCTCTGCGTCGGCTGGTGGGGCGTCTCTGCGTCGGCTGGTGGGGCGTCTCTGCGTCGGCTGGTGGGGAGTCTCTGCGTCGGCTGGTGGGGAGTCTCTGCGTCGGCTGGTGGGGCGTCTCTGCGTCGGCTGGTGGGGCGTCTCTGCGTCGGCTGGTGGGGCGTCTCTGCGTCGGCTGGTGGGGCGTCTCTGCGTCGGCTGGTGGGGCGTCTCTGCGTCGGCTGGTGGGGAGTCTCTGCGTCGGCTGGTGGGGCGTCTCTGCGTCGGCTGGTGGGGCGTCTCTGCGTCGGCTGGTGGGGCGTCTCTGCGTCGGCTGGTGGGGAGTCTCTGCGTCGGCTGGTGGGGCGTCTCTGCGTCGGCTGGTGGGGCGTCTCTGCGTCGGCTGGTGGGGAGTCTCTGCGTCGGCTGGTGGGGAGTCTCTGCGTCGGCTGGTGGGGCGTCTCTGCGTCGGCTGGTGGGGCGTCTCTGCGTCGGCTGGTGGGGCGTCTCTGCGTCGGCTGGTGGGGCGTCTCTGCGTCGGCTGGTGGGGAGTCTCTGCGTCGGCTGGTGGGGCGTCTCTGCGTCGGCTGGTGGGGCGTCTCTGCGTCGGCTGGTGGGGCGTCTCTGCGTCGGCTGGTGGGAGTCTCTGCGTCGGCTGGTGGGGAGTCTCTGCGTCGGCTGGTGGGGAGTCTCTGCGTCGGCTGGTGGGAGTCTCTGCGTCGGCTGGTGGGGCGTCTCTGCGTCGGCTGGTGGGGAGTCTCTGCGTCGGCTGGTGGGAGTCTCTGCGTCGGCTGGTGGGGCGTCTCTGCGTCGGCTGGTGGGAGTCTCTGCGTCGGCTGGTGGGGCGTCTCTGCGTCGGGTTCGACCGAGAGATCTCGCAGGAATGCATCGCAGTAAAACAGAGAAGAACAAGCTGTTCATAAACCACCAAGAATCTGTTAGTTGTCTGTGGAGAAGTGTTTACTCTTGCAGGGTGAACAGTGTAAAGCCCATTCATACATCTCTGTGCTTAAACACACTGAAAATTGCATTTACACACAGTATTGGTCAAACGTTTGGAATAAATATGATTTTTTTTGTGTGTTTTTTGAGTCTCTGTTTACCAAGGCTGCATTTATTTGATGCAGTAAAAACAGTGAAATATTATTATGATTTAAAAGAAATGTTTTCTATTTGAATGCATTTTAAAATGTAATTTATTCCTGTGATGCAAAGCTGATTTTTTGGGGTTTTTTTGTCCCAGCAGTTCTGCCTTGCAGTCAGTGCAACAGCAGATCTCGTATCTGCAGGGCCAGGGTCAGGATTTCCTAGACAGGACTGCATTCATATTAAAGTCTGTGAGTATACACACACACACACACACACACACGCACACACACGCACACACACACACACACACGCACACACACGCACACACACACACACACACACACACACACACACACACACACACACACACACACGTTTGACCTTCCACTGTGGATTTAAGCTCATTTCAAGAGTTCACAGGATCATAAATGTGCTGTAAAGGTCATGAGAATCACATGAGTGTGTTTGCTGCGTTCATACGCACATCATTCACGTTTCTCCCGTCCCTCGTCTGACTGAGCCATTCTGGAGAAAATGAAAGTGAAACACGTGATTAGTGCATGTGTTAAAATAATAGTTTATTTTTAGTTCTTTACTTTACACATATTCAACTAATTATTCATATTTTATTGTTTTATTTTCATCATTACCTCCGTTTTTCTCTTTTTTTTTTTGTGTGTGTGTGTGTTTTTTATTTATTATTTACTGGTATGTATCATAAAAATAATATAAGAAAATATATATAATATAGAAAAAGATTAGTTTACAAAGAAAAAAAAAAGTATCCTTATTTACTCGCCGTCTTGTTGTTCGAAGCCTGTATGTTCTTCTGCGGGACATAAAAGTATCAAAAAGTATCAAAAAAACATAATTAATAGTCCCATGTACTACTTAAATTTTTTATACAGTATTTAAATATTATAGTTATTTGTAATTATTTTCACTTTCCTTCACTTTCATCACGGCAGAAAATATTTTCTTCCTTATTTTCTTATTTTTGTCTTGTTTTCCAGTACAAATATCGAAACATTCATAAATCAAGATACATTTTTACCGGAGAAGCAAAATGACTAAAGATATTAAGTCTTGTTTTCCAATAAAAATTATAAAAAATAAATGTGTTAAAAAAAAAACAAGGGAAGAAAGGCAAGAAAAATAGACTTTGCATTTTAATTTAAGTTTTTATTTTATTTATCTTGCTAAATGGACAGGTATGTTCATCTTTTAAGCATAAACTCACTTTTAATTTTAAGTCTTAATATCTTCAGTCATTTTGCTTCTCAAGTACATGTATCTTGATTTAAGAATGTTTCGATATTTGTGCTGGAAAAGACAAAACAAAATAAGACAAAAATACCAAATATTAAAGCTTTTTAGAGTTAAAGTTTGAGCACAAAGTCCCTCCAGCAGGAGTTCTTCTCTATATCAGAGTCAGTGTTTCTGAACTCCTGAAACGCCTCCATTGTAGTCTTGAGTTTCTCCCGGAACTAACACGCCACAATATTCCTCATTATAATAATTCATACGCAGAATAAAGGGGCGGGGCCTGGTTGAGTTAGTTAGTAGTGTGTTAAACTGGTGGTTATGGTAAGGGGTGGGACATTTCCCAAACACACTCGAAGCGCTCGACCAATCACAACACACTGCTCCAGCCGACCAATCAGAGCACAGTGTGCTTTTCAGAAGGAGGGGCTTCATAGAGACAGGAAGTAAACAGAGCGTTACTGACAGACTGGGAAGAGAGGAGCCGCAACAATGGAGAATATGAGGAACATAATCAACATTCAAGCAGGAAAACCTGTTCTAGTAGAGCCTGAAAACATTACTTAGAGAAATTGGTCCTCTTTAATGCAACATGTTTGTAGTATCCTTGATTTCAGTCATGCCGTTCAGACGGTCTCAATGGCCTGAATAAAGGCGACTAGACGACAATGTTGATCATACAAACCTGAGATGATCACAAAACTGATTTTACAGATTTAATTTGTGTTTGTTCTGTAGTTCAAAATGCCAAATAAACAAAGGCCTAAACTCACACACTCGGCAGGGTGAATGTTTGGATTTGTTGATCCTGGGCTTTTCTGACGACTGGTTTCTATTGTTCTCTGTGTGTGTGTGTGTGTGTGTGTGTGTGTGTGTGTGTTTGCGCTGCAGGGCGGAGATGCAAATGCTTTCGCGGAAGCTCAGAATTGTCTGGCGTCCGCTGCTGAGATCACCGAACAGCTCCGAGGTTTGGCCATAGAACTGAACCAGCAGAACCTGCCGTCGGAGAGTGTGATGCGGAGGTGAGACACGTCACATGTCGTGTGGAAACGTCCCAGGAACCTTGCAACCACAGAGTATTACGCTAAAAGCACCTCAGCAACCACACATCATGTTCTGCATCAGATTCGCTTTGCCTTTTTGCCATAATTTTTAGTGCTGAGAAGACCGGAAATTATGTGGAATTCCTACATTATATGAGGAATGGGGAATTCTGTAAACGAAAGTGATATAAAAGTCATTTCTGCCGCCTATCTTGGCCAGGACACTCCTGTAGAAGAGACTTTAATCTCAGTGAGGTTCTCTCCTGGTTTAATAAAAGCTAAAAAAGATAGAGAAAAAATATATATTGCGTAATAATAAAGTTAAATTCATTAAAAAAGGCAAACCTGTTGCATGCAAAACTCGCATGTTGATGTCTTGATAAATGTACACTACTGTTTAAATGTTTGAGTTTATGTAGGAAAGAAATGAACACTGTTATTCAGCGAGGACGCATTCATCTGACCAAAAGTGACAGTAAAGACATTTATAATGTTACAAAATATTCTATTTCAAATAAATGCTGTTCTTTTAGAACTTCCAAAGAATCTTGGAAAATAAAATGTATCACAGTTTCCACAGAAATCAAACATTGATAATAATCATAAATGATTCTCAAGCATCAAATCATCATATTAGAATGATTTGTGAAGGATCATGTGACACTGAAGACTGGAGTAATGATGCTGAAAATTCAGCTTTGATCACAGGAATAAATTACACTTTACTATATATTCACATAGAAAACAGCTGATTTACATTTGAATAATATTTCACATTTTTTACTGTATTTTTGATCAAATAAATGCAGCCTTGATGAGCAGAAGAGACTCTTTCAAAAAAATCTTACGGACCCCAAACTTTTCAACCGTAGTGTACATGCATGAATCAGTATGTTTCTAATAAAATTGGTCAAGAAAAATAGACTTTCCATTTGAATTATAATTATTTATTTATTTGATATTACCATATGGACAGGTTTTTTCTTCTTTTAAGTGTAAACTCACCTAATTTAGATTTTTTTTCATTGAAAAACAAGTCATATTAAATCTGAAATCTTTTCGCTTCTCAAGTAAATGTGTGTTGATTTAAGAATATTTATATAATTGTGCTAAAAAAAAAAACAAGACAAAAAAACTTAAAAACTAAAGCAGTGATTGTATGTGAAAGAGCAGCGTGACCATTCTTCAAAATATCTTCTTTTGCATTACACCGGAGAAAGAAACTCATACGTGTTTGGAACAGAATGAGGATAAACAAACTACTACACTCAGTTCGTTACAGTTTACTAGATAACCACATATATTCGTATACGTTAAACTGGATCTTCTGCTTGGTTTTCGTAATAAATCTCAATGCATTTTGTATGCTCACTTCCACTGTAACCTTATATTCTCTCTCTCTCTCTCTGTGTGTGTGTGTGTGTGTGTGAACAGTGTGAATATATTTTCTGAGCAGATCCGAGATTTCAGCGGGGCTCTGAGTGGTTCTCAGCAACAGAGGTGGGGCAGCAGAACCATCCGGCGAACCATGAGGCTAAATAAAAAAATTATAATAATAATATTGCGTAATAATAAAGTTAAATTCATTAAAAAAGGCAAAACTATTGCATGCAAAACTCACATGTCGATGTCTTGATAAATGTACACTACCGTTTAAATGTTTGAGTTTATGTAGGAAAGAAATGATCACTGTTATTCAGCGAGGACGCATTCATCTGACCAAAAGTGACAGTAAAGACATTTATAATGTTACAAAATATTCTATTTCAAATAAATGCTGTTCTTTTAGAACTTCCAAAGAATCTTGAAAAATATAATGTATCACAGTTTCCACAGAAATAGGAACTGTTTCCAACATTGATAATAATCATAAATGTTTCTCGAGCATCAAATCATCATATTAGAGTGATTTCTGCTGGATCATGTGACACTGAAGACTGGAGTAATGATGCTGAAAATTCAGCTTTGATCACAGGAATAAATTACACTTTACTATATATTCACATAGACAACAGCTGATTTACATTAGAATAATATTTCACAATTTTTACTGTATTTTGATCAGATAAATGCAGCCTTGATGAAGAGACTCTTTCAAAAATGTTTAAAAAATCTGAATTATTACATACTTTTGAACAGTAATGTGCATACATATACAGTATATGTACGGACCCCAAACCTTTCAACCGTAGTGTACATGCATGAATCAGCATGTTTCTAATAAAATTGGTCAAGAAAAATAGACTTTCCATTTGAATTTGAAGTATTAATTTATTTTATATTACCATATGGACAGGGTTTTTCTTCTTTTAAGTGTAAACTCTCCTAATTTAGAATTTCCCCCCCCTATTTTTTTTCATTGAAAAACAAGTCATATTAAATCTGAAATAAATTTACACTTCCACTGTAACCTTATATTCTCTCTCTCTCTCTCTCTCTCTCTCTCTCTGTGTGTGTGTGAACAGTGTGAATGTATTTTCTGAGCAGATCCGAGATTTCGGCGGGGCTCCGAGTGGTTCTCAGCAGCAGAGGTGGGGCAGCAGAACGGTCCGGCGAACCATGAGCCGTGAGGAACCCAACCGTTACTTCAGCGAAGCCATGGCCTGGATCCTCCAGCAGAAGGTACGTGACGCTCACACGACGGGCTTTCTTTCGCACCGGGCAGGATGGTTCCCCGAGAACTAATGGTTCCCCTTAGGAACGGTTTCCTGGTTGCATTGGCACCGCCAGCAGGAACTCTGAAGTGACGTGAGCCGCGTTTGTCTTTGAGACTTTTATTTTGACGGCGCTGAGAACGACTGAACACACAGCGCTCGCATTATTCTCCGTGTTCATTAGTTTACGATCTGTCACACCGACCTTGTTTGGTCCGGATTTTTGGACTTTTCAGTTTGATCCGAATAAAAATTACAGGTGTGAACCCTCCCCCGGACCATGATCCGGACCAAACAGACCAAATTTGGTCAGACGAAAAGAGGTAGTCTCAGGTCGGATCAAACTGAACAAAGGTTTGGTTCGTTTCTAATGTGAACGCATTTTCTGTATGGTTCGGACTTTCAGAACATTTACAGGAAGTTTCGGTGGTTCCCGCAGGATTGCTCGCTCTTCTCCTCCTTTCCTGCCGGCGATGATGAAATGTTTGCACAACGAGGACGTTCATTTGGCGAATGTGAACTAGCCTCGAGTATAGCTGGTGCTGCAGGGAGTAATGCCGTAATAATAACTATGGAAGGCCAAAAGGGCCAAAACGTGTGAAACTGTCGCGTTAACACGTAGTTACTCGTTAACACGTCAATTATTGGACATTAGCACCACCTACTGGTTTGGTGCTCTTGCTCAAACACACAGAACCTAATTAGATTAAGCTTGTAAATGCGTGTTAACACGACAGTTTCACACGTTTTGGCCCTGTTGGCCTTCCATATAATAACATTATAGTGGTAACGATATGCGTCTGTTCATTCATTCCTGTCAAATTTTCCCGCCGAACTGACAACACGCTGACGTCAGACAGACGTCCGTTTACAAGCCAATCAATGTCGAGATGCAGCCCACATAGATGATGACGACAGGACACAAGTGTGTCATGTACAGTTCTTTAGTGCGCTCGCATAATTGCACTGTGAAACCAAACCAAAACTGACCGAATGTATACAATGTATCAAAACATGAACTTTGGTGCGGACCTCTGTGTGAAAGCGCCCTAACAGTCCTGTCTATAATACGTGATTAGATAGAACTGTTATACAGGGAAAGTAGACAGTAATGAAGAGTTATTAGTGTATGTCGTGTGGATGATGTCCAGTGTTGCTGAGCAGAAACACATGATCATGTTTCTCTCCGTCTCCTCAAAGTCGCGTTGGAGTTTCTCCTCAGAGTAAAGGTTAAGAGGATCATCTATCACTGATTTCATGTTCGTAGAGTTAGTTTCTGGAGTAAATATATAGGCTATAATCTGTGTGTTTACACAGCTTTTAAAAAAATGGCGGGTGCTGGTGTTTCCGTGCGTTCGGCCAATCAGCGAACACTAACATCACTGTTGTTACTATAGCGCTGGTTTAGACCGACTCAATTAAATTAGCTAAATTAGGTCCTCTAAAAGCTAAATTAGGTCCTCTAAAAGCTAAATTAGGTCCTCTAAAAGGAGTTGCTAGAACTAAAATCGTTCCTGGTTCCTGCAGTGCGAACAAACACGCAGAAGCCGCTATAGCTGTCGTCTCTCTTCAGGACCTTATCAGAGTCTCGAAACTCTTACACTGCTTTATCCATGCAAGACACAACACGTTTCAGGTGTTTCAGGACATGTTTGCAGCCGATTATAATAAAGCACGATTGTGAAATATTGCAATGGCTTTAATATAGTTTCTATGTGTTATTTGATATAAACGTCATCAGAAGACTGAAATATATTGAGATATATAATTTTTTTTGCCATATCAGCTGACCATAGCATCAATATTTCTGTCGTTATTGAAAGCAAATTTTTTTAAAAAATTTTTTTATATATATATTAGAAATAGAAATAAATGTATAAATCAATATAGATATGCAAATATACAAAATATAGTAATAAATTTAAAAAATCTAAATGTACACTAGTTTTGAATGAAGTCTCGTATTTGACCCAAGGCTGCATTTATTTGATAAAAAATACAGTAAAAATGGTGAAATATTATTCTAATGTAAATCATCTGTGGCTATGTGAATATATAGTAAAGTGTAATTTATTCCTGTGATCAAAGCTGAATTTTCAGCATCATTACTCCAGTCTTCAGTGTCACATGATCCTTCACAAATCACTCTAATATGATGATATGCAGCTCAAAAAACATTTATGATTATTATCAGTGTTGAAAACAGTAATTTATTTGAAATAGAATCTTTTGTAACATTATAAATGTCTTCAGGGTCAGTTTTTTTGATCAATTTAATGCATCCTTGCTGAATAAGAATGTAAATATCTTTTGAATGCTAGTGTATCTGATATACTAATATACAGTATAAGTGAAGCAGGATTCTCAACCAATGAGATCTCAGCGTGGGCGGAGCTTCTCAGCCCAATGTGACAGAAATAGACATCAACTTAAAAGCACAGAGATAGCAGTTATCTCGTGCGCTCTGTGCCGATAGGACTCGGGTGAGAAGTTTTCCCAGGACAGACGGAGCGAGAGAAAACGAAAGAAAAACTGAGTAGACAAAACGAAGCTCAGAGAGATTATAGAGCGAGACATCCAGCCAAAATACACATACTGCCTCTCACTCGCCCACTCTCAGACTCAACCTGTTGACCCAGCATTACTCTCTCTCTCTCTCTCTCTCTCTCTCTCTCTCTCTCTGTCTCTCTCTCTGTCTCTCTCTCTCTCTCTCTCTCTCTTTCTGTCTCTCTCTCTCTCTCTCTTTCTGTCTCTCTCTCTCTCTCTCTCTCTCTTTCTGTCTGTCTCTCTCTGTCTCTCTCTCTCTCTCTGTCTCTCTCTCTCTGTCTCTCTCTCTCTGTCTCTGTCTCTCTCTCTCTGTCTCTCTCTCTCTGTCTCTCTCTCTCTCTCCCTCTCTCTCTCTAAACCCCCAGAATTCCTCAGGCCCACGCAGGGGTCAGTAATAAGACCACACTCCTCCTGTCAGTGAGGTCAGAGTTAATGAAAAACAGACGTTTGCTGTGTGTTTTCCCAGTAACGGGGAAAGTTCCTGCAAGGTTCTCTCTGCCAGTAACATTAGCATAAAAGTAGCATAAAAACATTTTCTTTTTTTTTTATCATTTATTATAAAAAATATATATTTATGTATTAAAAAAAAAAAAATGTTAGTACTTGTTTCGGAATGTTCCGAGAACCTTCAAAAGTCACATTCCATATTTGTTTGAAGAATGATGAAATGGAATGTTCAAAAACATTGACGAACATTCATTCATAGTTACAGTATCTGGCCTTTAATAATGTTCTCGAAACGTTCACACAAAAACATGATCTATTAGTGTAACGATTCCCTCATGTCACGATATGATATTATTGCGATACTCCAAGACATAAGATTAAAGGTTAACAGAAATGCACTGTTGGTTAAAATACTAAATTTGTTTTACGTTGTGTGTGTGTGTAAATGAATAATCTTGGACTTGGTGTTGAAACCCAAAGCACAGGACAATAGAGACACCAGAACAACAATATTCTTGATTCTGACGCTGAAAATACTGCATTATTTTATATGAATATGCTTTCACTCTTTCACTGACTAGATATATTCAAAATAACGTAAGCCACTTTTTACTGGTAACAGACATTTGGCATTATCAGGACACACAAATATTCCCCCATTGCATTATTATACATTATATTCAACATTATATATAGTAGTTTAATGTAGTACTGACACTACTATTTTTTTTGTGAATTTTTTATTTTGGGTGAACTATCCACGATTCATATTGTTGCATTTTTGTATTGCGATATATTGAGACGCCCCTATTATCTGTACAACGATCGTGGACGTTTTTTTTTCGGAAACATTTTATTTGGACGTTTAACGTTTTCTAAATGTTGCACCATGTTTCAGAGCGTTCCGAGAACATTCCAAACTTGTTTGAAGAATGAAGAAATGGAATGTTCACTTTAACATTCGCATAACCAAAAACATTGTTGAAAAACTGGACGTTTTGAACATTCAGAAACAGAAACTAAACAGGAACGTGAGTTATGCAAATACATATTTTTATTAGCATACTTTTGATGCTGCAGTAAATCCAGCCGGAGCAGAAAACATCAGACTTCCAGTGTAAACACTTAAAATAGGAACGCTTTAGTTTTGATGCAACAAAACAAGTCATGTGATTCAGTGTGATTTGTAAATGACTGTATAAACATCCTCATCATGCATTTCTGTGCCCGATTTCAACTATCTGTAAATGTGCAGATGTTGAGTGTGAAGTGTGTGTGTGTGTGTGTGTGAGCAGCGCATGATCGAGACGTCATCATGGGGAGATGATCTAGGAACCATCGAGCAGCAGATAGCCAAACACAGCACGTTTCACAGCTCCATCCAGAGAAGTGTGGAGGTGGATCGAGCCCGAGCGGATCTGGTGAGTTCAGGACCACACACACACACACACACACACACACACACACACACACACACACACACACACACACACACACACACACGTGACCTTCAGCACTGAGAGATCTCGATCTGCACCACATGGCTGCGGGACTGGACCTTTAGAAACTGTGCATGAGTTTGTGTTCATGCCTGGTTTGCTTTTAAACATGTAAAACTGAAGGTTAGAGCTCAAATTCAGATTTATTTGATCACGGTACATCGTTCACCTCAAAACCACAAGAAAAATATAAGAAATAATAGTTTGCAAAAATAAAATATTGCCTACTTTTAGGACAGGCATTTTTTTGTGCATTTTAATCATAATAAATATATATAATGATTACAATAAAAAAATATTGACTACACACACACACACACACACACACACACACACACACACACACACACACACACACACACATATATATATATATATATATATATATATATATATATATATATATATATATATATATACATATATTGAACAGTAATGTGCATACATATACAGTATATGTAATAATTAACATTTTTGTAACATTTTTGAAAGAGTCTCTTCTGCTCATCAAGGCTGCATTTATTTGCTCAAAAATACAGTAAAAATATCGTGAAATATTATTCTAATGTAAATCAGCTGTTGTCTATGTGAATATATAGTAAAGTATAATTTATTCCTGTGATCAAAGCTGAATTTTCAGCATCATTACTCCAGTCTTCAGTGTCACATGATCCTTCACAAATCACTCTAATATGATGATTTGATCAATAATATGTCATTTAAATGAAAGTCTATATAAATCATGGAAATATCTGTTGTAGATGCGAGGAAAAGACCAAACTGCGGATGGAAACAAATCCTATCTCAACAAACTCGACCAAGAATGGGACAGTCTACAGGTGAGACGCTTCAGAAACACACTGTGGTTATTAGCTATTAGCTATTAGCTATGTGTCCATTCATGCGCCTTTCAGGATATCATGTAAAAACGCTGCATGGAAGCGCAAAACATGCGCAGAAATGTTAAAAATGCTCAAATGATGCGAATACACATTGTTTATCCGATAAGAAAACATGCATAAACTATGATAGAAACCGAATAAAGCTTTGCCTCAGCAGAGGCTGTGATTGGATAACTGGACTAACCAGCGGACCAATCGCGTCGCAGCATCTCAGATGTTGGTTTGATCGTTCTGGAGTGTTTCCCAAAAGCATCGTTAGCCGATTATAGTCGTTATCAGCGGTTCAGCGAGTCTGTGTTTCCCCGAAACCATCGTTCTAATGAACATTCGCAGAGTTGTGTGTGTGTGTGTGTGTGTGTGTGTGTGTGTAACGACAGATCTCCTGTGGTTAGAAGCAGAGTCTCCAGTGTTCATGACATGTGGACTCAATCAATCCTGATCTGGAGCAAAATAATCAAGCGGACATTCAGTGCAATCTACATCTTTTATTTACAATACATACAAATGTCATTTACGTCTTTTAGTTTGTCAAGAGATTTAAAGTGTAGTGTTTGAAGAGTGTGTGTGTGTGAACGAGCTCGAGTGTGAGAACGAGTCTATGAGTGAATCTGGAAATAAAGCAAAATAACTGAGAAAAATGAGGAATAGTCCTCAGATGACATGTCTGTAGTTTATAGCAAAACATCTCGCGTTAATTCGATCTCAAACAGATTTATTAACAGTAGTTATTACTCCATAACCTGTGTGACATCATTAACCAACGTGTTTCAACGACCAGTTTGCGACAATATGGCTTCAGGAAACAGTCGTGACTCACTAGTTGATCTCTTTAAAGATGCATCGCTCTATTGTAGTGAAGCACGAGTTCTGTCGTTGTTCGGGAAACTCAGCCCTGAATGATTTGGT
Source organism: Leuciscus leuciscus (assembly GCF_965113295.1). Taxonomy (NCBI): domain Eukaryota; kingdom Metazoa; phylum Chordata; class Actinopteri; order Cypriniformes; family Leuciscidae; genus Leuciscus; species Leuciscus leuciscus. The sequence continues at coordinate 2,548,562 of NC_138743.1, forward strand.
TTAGTTCCCTTCACAAGTTTAGTTTAGATTAGTCTCTGACGTCGAATGGAAACACGGCTTCTGTCAATCAAACGCAGCTGCACATCCCATGTGTCTTTCACACACCATGTGTGTGTGTGTGTGTGTGTGTGTAAGTTGTAAACATCAGGATGTGATCTCCAGAAAACCTCGTACCAGCGCAAGCTTCAGCTTCAGGACCTGCACAACATCATCGAGGAGATCTCCAGTCAGATCATGTGGGTGAACGACCGAGAAGAGGAGGAGCTGGTGTTCGACTGGGGCGATAAAGGCATCGACGCGTACGTGCCTCAGAAACAGGAGAGCTTCTCGGTGAGTCGACCGAACACACACACACACACACACACACACACACACACACACACACACACACACACACACACACACACACACACACACACGATCACACACACACACACACACACACACACACACACACACACACACACACACACACACACACACACACTGCTTACAGTAACACAAAACAGCATCCTCACTAGTTTTGTCCAGTGCAAACATCTAAAGACTCTTAAATCAAGATATGTTTACTCGAGAAGCAAAATGATTGAGCATAAACTTCATTTTGATGCATTTTTCATGCAAGATATTAATAATGTTTGACAAAGAAGAAGGATCTCATGTTTCATATGGTCCAGTCTTGTTCAGTAATACTGGCTAATGCATTTTATATTTCATATTAATCATAATACATATACACAACCTAAACTTGTTTCCGCACGTCTACGCAAATGCACTTTCAAGTGAAATTGAAAGGCAAAAAAATAAAAAAAATTTAATGTTTTATACACACATGGAGTTTTAGGACACCATTAGGTCACTTGATGGAGTTTTTCGGTTCCTTGCCACTGTTGCCTTTGGCTTGCTCAGTTGGGGATATTTTGGGGATATTTAATTTAATTTTATCAATCAATAAATTCCTCTTGAAACAAACTTTGTTGTATTATTTTAATTTAATACTGTGAAGCTGCTTTGATACAATCTGTATTGTGAAAAGCGCTATACAAATAAACTTGACTTGACTTGACTTGTTGATGCATTTTTAAATTAATGTAGAAAATGAGGGAATATTTTGTTTAATTTTTGCACTTTCTCATCAAACTAAAATGTCATCGACTAGTATTAGGGTTATTATTGTTAACTAAAATTAAAACCTAAACTAAAACGGTTTAGTAACTTGAAATAAAATAAACATTAACTGAAATAAAATGAAATATTAAATACTTTGCCAAGGCAATATTTCTAATTTTAATGTAGTTTAACTTGATGCACTAAAATATCTAAAACTGAAATAATATTTAATAAAAAGCAATATAGGCATTTAAAAAAATAAAATAAAATAAAATAACTATTAAAAATGACAAACACAACAAAATTAAGAAAACTTTAACTGAAATTAAAATGGAAAAAATAGAAAATGGATTTAATTTTTTTATAAAAAATATAATAATAAATACTAAACTAAAACAGAGTAGTATTCAATGCTGTTTTTGAATAAAATAAAATAGTATTCAATGAAATAGAATAAACTAAAATAAAAATGATGAAATAAAATAAAATGGTATTTGATGCTGTTTTAGAATAAAATAAAATGGTATTCAGTGAAATAGAATAAAATAAAAATTATTAAATAAAATGAAATAGTATTTGATGCTGTCTTAGAAAGTATATATAGTATATATATATATATAAGTTAAAATAGAAACTAATAAAATTGATTAATTTTAATTTAACGAAATTGAGTAAATTTATAGGACATTTTCATCTAGTTTTAAGAATGTTCTGCAGTTTAGTGAAAGGCACTGTTAACAGCAGGTTTGTTCTCAGGGAACATCAGAAGGTTCTGGTTGGTTGGTTTGTTGCGCCCTCTTGTGGAGTGTTGATCTAAACATCTGCTCTTTACTTATTGCTGTTTATGTGGTATTTTGAAATATTTAAGTGATAAACTTGAGTTTATTTTCAGCCGTACTCTGTTTCAGAAACTCATGACTGAACTGGAGCAGAAAGAAGTTCATCTGAACGTCCTCAAAACGAAGGTGGACAGTCAGCTGAAGAACAAACACCCGGCGTCAGACAAGATCCAGGTGTGTGTGTGTGTGTGTGTGTGTGTGTGTGTGTGTGTGTGTGTGTGTGTGTGTGTGTGTGTGTGTGCTGTTTCTCACTCGTTCTGATGGTGTTCCTCACAGGCCTACATGGAGACGCTGCAGACCCAGTGGAGTTGGCTTCTACAGATCACCAAATGCATCAGTGTTCATCTGAAGGAAAACGCTCAATACAGTCAGGTGAGACACACACACACACACACACACACACACACACACACACACACACACACACACACACACACACACACACACACACACACACACACACACACACACACACACACACACACACACACGTGTCAAGTCTTGAAGCTTTTCTCATGCATTTTACTGAAATCTGATGCATAACTGACGGGGTTATCATGCTTAATTAAAAACATAAAACATAAAAACTTTCAAATTATTTTATTTTAACATTTTATTTTATTTTAATTATAATTATTTTAATTTAAAATAAAAATACAAGTTTATAAAATAAAAATAAAAATAATTTTATTTCATTTCTATTTCATTTTTATTCATTTTTATTTAGTTTAATTTGAAATACTAAAATAACTAAAACCAAAACTGAAATAAAAATGAATAAAAACTAAATAGACAAAAACAAAACCTAATAAAAATGAGAACACAGCAAAACTAAAGCTTATAACAAAATAAAAATTAAATAAATTTAAAATAATACCATTTCTAATTTTTATTTAGTGTAACTTGAAATACTAAAATAACTAAAACTGAAATAAAAACTAGATTGACATAGATTTAAAAAAAAAAAAAAAAGACAATAGCAAAACAAAACAAAAGCTTTAACAAAAATTATATTAAACGGAAAATATGAAATTACAATCAATTTGACAAAAAAAAACAAAAAACTAATAGTATCTAAATACCATGAGTGATACTAAAACACATGTTCTTCAGTTCTTCAAGGAAACGACAGAAATGAACAGCAAACTGAAGAAAGAGCACGACAGCATCCGCAAGAGCTTCTCCTGTGATAAAGCCACCGCTCTTCACACACTCCTGGAGCTGCAGCAGGGCCTGGAGGTGAGCGTGGGTTCAGGTGTGAGCGCTGCTGGAGCACTGCAGGGTGATGACCGCGTGTGTGTGTGTGTGTGTGTCTCAGAGAGAGAGGGAGCGTTTGGCCGAGCAGAGAGAGATGGTGCAGCAGCTCGTGCTCAAATCCAAGAGCATCATCAGACTGAAGCCCAGAAACCCTGAGGAGAAGATCACGGGACAGATCCTCGTGCAGGCGCTGTGTGACTTCAGACAGGACGAGGTGACGCTCAAATGCAGATTTATTATATTATACACACTACCAGTCAAAAGTTTGCAATCATTACGATTTGTATGTTTTTGAAAGAGTCTCTTCTGCTCAAGGCTGCATTTATTTGATCAAAAAGACAGTAAAAATTGTGAAATATTATTCTAATGTAAATCATCTGTTTTCTATGTGAATATATAGTAAAGTGTAATTTATTCCTGTGATCAAAGCTGAATTTTCAGCATCATTACTCCAGTTTTTTCTGTGTCACATGATCCTTCACAAATAACTCTAATATGATGATTTGATGCTCCATTTTTTTTGATTATCATCAATATTGAAAACACTCATACTTTTGTGGAAACCATGATACATTATCATATTTTACACACACACACACACACACATATATATATATATGGAACGTTTAATTTTCTTACAGTTTTTGATAATAATCATAAATGTTTCTAGATCATCTCAGATCATCAAAATTCAGCTTTGATCACAGGAATAAATTACACTTTACTATATATTCACATAGAAAACAGCTGATTTACATTAGAATAATATTTTAAAATTTTTACTGTATTTTTGATCAAATAAATGCAGCCTTGATGAGCAGAATAATGTTCTCAGTAACTTCTTCATAAGGCACAGTGTCGCCTCAGGCGGAGAGCTCAAGGAATAAAGTGTTGTTCTGGAGGGCTGTTCTGGTCATGCATGTGTCACAGTGTGTGTGTGTGTGTGTGTGTGTGCAGAAGACGATCCGTAAGGGGGATGAAGGGATCCTGAAGGATAACTCGGAGAGGACCACATGGCTTGTGACGGGCCCTGGAGGAATGGACATGCAGATTCCCTCCGTCTGTCTGTTAGTGCCGCCACCAAACCCACTGGCCATCAGCCTGGCCAACAAGTACGACAAACTACACACTCTCAATGTACACCGGTTCATACCGAATACCAGTGTTCACTTTTGTTATGATGTGAATTTTTAATATACCGCAATACCGGAGTCTGTCGCTTTAACAGAGTTGGGAATGCGGCGAGACACTGTTTGAGAGGGTGTTTTCACTGTAACTGTGATGATGCACAGATATGTGTGTGTGTGTGTGTGTGTGTGTGTGTGTGTGTGTGTGTGTGTGTTACTAAACGTGACGGTGAAGATGGAGAGGTTAAACTATAATCGATAGCTGTCAAATTATATTACACACATTGGTTCACAAGAGCAACAGCATTTAGGAAAATCTGGATTGACATCGTTGAATAAACATGAGAATTGCACGTTTCAAAGTCAAAACGCTGCGCAGGAGTAGACATGACCGTGTTCATCATGTGCTGGTATATGATCAGTGTGTTGTGTAGACATGACCGTGTTCATCATGTGTTGTATATGATCAGTGTGTTGTGTAGACATGACCGTGTTCATCATGTGCTGGTATATGATCAGTGTGTTGTGTAGACATGACCGTGTTCATCATGTGTTGGTATATGATCAGTGTGTTGTGTAGACATGACCGTGTTCATCATGTGCTGGTATGATCAGTGTGTTGTGGAGATATGACCGTGTTCATCATGTGTTGGTATATGATCAGTGTGTTGTGTAGACATGACCGTGTTCATCATGTGCTGGTATATGATCAGTGTGTTGTGGAGATATGACCGTGTTCATCATGTGTTGGTATATGATCAGTGTGTTGTGTAGACATGACCGTGTTCATCATGTGTTGGTATATGATCAGTGTGTTGTGTAGATATGACCGTGTTCATCATGTGCTGGTATATGATCAGTGTGTTGTGTAGATATGACCGTGTTCATCATGTGCTGGTATATGATCAGTGTGTTGTGTAGACATGACCGTGTTCATCATGTGCTGGTATATGATCAGTGTGTTGTGTAGACATGACCGTGTTCATCATGTGCTGGTATATGATCAGTGTGTTGTGTAGACATGACCGTGTTCATCATGTGTTGGTATATGATCAGTGTGTTGTGTAGACATGACCGTGTTCATCATGTGTTGGTATATGATCAGTGTGTTGTGTAGACATGACCGTGTTCATCATGTGTTGGTATATGATCAGTGTGTTGTGTAGACATGACCGTGTTCATCATGTGTTGGTATATGATCAGTGTGTTGTGTAGACATGACCGTGTTCATCATGTGCTGGTATATGATCAGTGTGTTGTGTAGACATGACCGTGTTCATCATGTGCTGGTATATGATCAGTGTGTTGTGTAGACATGACCGTGTTCATCATGTGCTGGTATATGATCAGTGTGTTGTGTAGATATGACCGTGTTCATCATGTGCTGGTATATGATCAGTGTGTTGTGTAGACATGACCGTGTTCATCATGTGCTGGTATATGATCAGTGTGTTGTGTAGACATGACCGTGTTCATCATGTGCTGGTATATGATCAGTGTGTTGTGTAGATATGACCGTGTTCATCATGTGTTGTATATGATCAGTGTGTTGTGTAGATATGACCGTGTTCATCATGTGTTGTATATGATCAGTGTGTTGTGTAGACATGACCGTGTTCATCATGTGTTGTATATGATCAGTGTGTTGTGTAGACATGACCGTGTTCATCATGTGTTGTATATGATCAGTGTGTTGTGTAGACATGACCGTGTTCATCATGTGCTGGTATATGATCAGTGTGTTGTGTAGATATGACCGTGTTCATCATGTGTTGTATATGATCAGTGTGTTGTGTAGACATGACCGTGTTCATCATGTGTTGTATATGATCAGTGTGTTGTGTAGACATGACCGTGTTCATCATGTGTTGTATATGATCAGTGTGTTGTGTAGACATGACCGTGTTCATCATGTGCTGGTATATGATCAGTGTGTTGTGTAGACATGACCGTGTTCATCATTTGCTGGTATATGATCAGTGTGTTGTGTAGACATGACCGTGTTCATCATGTATTGGTATATGATCAGTGTGTTGTGTAGACATGACCGTGTTCATCATGTGTTGTATATGATCAGTGTGTTGTGTAGACATGACCGTGTTCATCATGTGTTGGTATATGATCAGTGTGTTGTGTAGACATGACCGTGTTCATCATGTGTTGGTATATGATCAGTGTGTTGTGTAGATATGACCGTGTTCATCATGTGCTGGTATATGATCAGTGTGTTGTGTAGACATGACCGTGTTCATCATGTGTTGGTATATGATCAGTGTGTTGTGTAGACATGACCGTGTTCATCATGTGTTGTATATGATCAGTGTGTTGTGTAGACATGACCGTGTTCATCATGTGCTGGTATATGATCAGTGTGTTGTGTAGATATGACCGTGTTCATCATGTGTTGTATATGATCAGTGTGTTGTGTAGACATGACCGTGTTCATCATGTGCTGGTATATGATCAGTGTGTTGTGTAGACATGACCGTGTTCATCATGTGTTGGTATATGATCAGTGTGTTGTGTAGACATGACCGTGTTCATCATGTGTTGGTATATGATCAGTGTGTTGTGTAGACATGACCGTGTTCATCATGTGTTGGTATATGATCAGTGTGTTGTGTAGACATGACCGTGTTCATCATGTGTTGTATATGATCAGTGTGTTGTGTAGACATGACCGTGTTCATCATGTGTTGGTATATGATCAGTGTGTTGTGTAGACATGACCGTGTTCATCATGTGTTGGTATATGATCAGTGTGTTGTGTAGATATGACCGTGTTCATCATGTGTTGGTATATGATCAGTGTGTTGTGTAGACATGACCGTGTTCATCATGTGTTGGTATATGATCAGTGTGTTGTGTAGACATGACCGTGTTCATCATGTGTTGGTATATGATCAGTGTGTTGTGTAGACATGACCGTGTTCATCATGTGCTGGTATATGATCAGTGTGTTGTGTAGACATGACCGTGTTCATCATGTGCTGGTATATGATCAGTGTGTTGTGTAGATATGACCGTGTTCATCATGTGTTGGTATATGATCAGTGTGTTGTGTAGATATGACCGTGTTCATCATGTGTTGTATATGATCAGTGTGTTGTGTAGACATGACCGTGTTCATCATGTGCTGGTATATGATCAGTGTGTTGTGTAGACATGACCGTGTTCATCATGTGTTGGTATATGATCAGTGTGTTGTGTAGATATGACCGTGTTCATCATGTGTTGTATATGATCAGTGTGTTGTGTAGACATGACCGTGTTCATCATGTGCTGGTATATGATCAGTGTGTTGTGTAGACATGACCGTGTTCATCATGTGTTGGTATATGATCAGTGTGTTGTGTAGACATGACCGTGTTCATCATGTGCTGGTATATGATCAGTGTGTTGTGTAGACATGACCGTGTTCATCATGTGCTGGTATATGATCAGTGTGTTGTGTAGACATGACCGTGTTCATCATGTGCTGGTATATGATCAGTGTGTTGTGTAGATATGACCGTGTTCATCATGTGTTGGTATATGATCAGTGTGTTGTGTAGACATGACCGTGTTCATCATGTGTTGGTATATGATCAGTGTGTTGTGTAGACATGACCGTGTTCATCATGTGTTGGTATATGATCAGTGTGTTGTGTAGACATGACCGTGTTCATCATGTGCTGGTATATGATCAGTGTGTTGTGTAGACATGACCGTGTTCATCATGTGCTGGTATATGATCAGTGTGTTGTGTAGATATGACCGTGTTCATCATGTGTTGGTATATGATCAGTGTGTTGTGTAGACATGACCGTGTTCATCATGTGTTGGTATATGATCAGTGTGTTGTGTAGACATGACCGTGTTCATCATGTGTTGGTATATGATCAGTGTGTTGTGTAGACATGACCGTGTTCATCATGTGCTGGTATATGATCAGTGTGTTGTGTAGACATGACCGTGTTCATCATGTGCTGGTATATGATCAGTGTGTTGTGTAGACATGACCGTGTTCATCATGTGTTGGTATATGATCAGTGTGTTGTGTAGACATGACCGTGTTCATCATGTGCTGGTATATGATCAGTGTGTTGTGTAGACATGACCGTGTTCATCATGTGCTGGTATATGATCAGTGTGTTGTGTAGACATGACCGTGTTCATCATGTGTTGGTATATGATCAGTGTGTTGTGTAGACATGACCGTGTTCATCATGTGCTGGTATATGATCAGTGTGTTGTGTAGACATGACCGTGTTCATCATGTGTTGGTATATGATCAGTGTGTTGTGTAGACATGACTGTGTTCATCATGTGTTGGTATATGATCAGTGTGTTGTGTAGACATGACCGTGTTCATCATGTGTTGGTATATGATCAGTGTGTTGTGTAGACATGACCGTGTTCATCATGTGCTGGTATATGATCAGTGTGTTGTGTAGACATGACCGTGTTCATCATGTGTTGGTATATGATCAGTGTGTTGTGTAGACATGACCGTGTTCATCATGTGCTGGTATATGATCAGTGTGTTGTGTAGATATGACCGTGTTCATCATGTGTTGGTATATGATCAGTGTGTTGTGTAGACATGACCGTGTTCATCATGTGCTGGTATATGATCAGTGTGTTGTGTAGACATGACCGTGTTCATCATGTGTTGGTATATGATCAGTGTGTTGTGTAGACATGACCGTGTTCATCATATGCTGGTATATGATCAGTGTGTTGTGTAGATATGACCGTGTTCATCATGTGCTGGTATATGATCAGTGTGTTGTGTAGACATGACCGTGTTCATCATGTGTTGTATATGATCAGTGTGTTGTGTAGATATGACCGTGTTCATCTGTGTTTGTCTGCAGGAATTCCCAGTATTACGAGGCAATTCTAGGCGTGTGGAATCAGCTGTACATCAACGTCAAGAGTATGATCTCCTGGCAATACTGTCTGCTGGACATCAACCGCATCAACTCACTCACCATCACCATGGTAACTGATCAAAAAATATAACCCATCAACACAATGGGCCCTATTTTAACGATCTGAAATGCAAGTATCAAAACGCGAAACACAAGTAACTTTGTGGGCGGGTCTTGGGCGCTGTTGCTACCGGCGGGATAAATGACTCTTGCGCCGACGCAAATCTAAAATGTGTTGGTCTGAAGTAGCTTCATTACTCATAGGTGTGGTTTGGGCGTAACGTGAAATAATAAACCAATCAGAGCGTCATCTCACATTCCCTTTAAGAGCAGGCGCGCTTGTTCCATGGCGGATTGCTATTATAACGGCGGATTTGCCAGACTCACGCCAGGAACGGTTCACAGCCGAGGAGACCGACGTTCTCGTCAGGGCCGTAACACACAGAGAAGTGACACTGGGGATGGAGAAACACACACAAATTAGCTTCGGTTAAACAGGCGTATGATAATTTGGGTAAATGTGAAAGCTAGATTTATGCCTATTTTTTCACATCTTCATGGACACCACAATGATTTCCCTCGTGTGGAATATTTTTCCTTGTAATAATGTATGGTTTGCAAAAAGGAAACTGCTGCTTCTGTGTAGATGAGAGAATCAAAGTTTATGTGCACACACTACATTGATTATGGCCAAGCATGCGCCCTTAAAATAGCATCTGAATAACATGCGCAACGCACCACTGACTTTAGACTAGGTTTCTCCTGGTCTGTGGAGGAATTGTTTTCTGAAACTGCAAAATAGCACCAGGGAACGTTTGCGCCGGAACACGCCTCCTCTTTTCGCTAAACCGCCCCTAATTTACCGACGTGCGTCTGTGGAGGGAAAAGTCCGCTGTGCGTCGAGTGCAAAATAGGAATGATACATGCGTCGATGTACAAGTCAGTTGCGCTGGGTGCAAGATAGGGCCCAATATATATAACATGTAGTTACAATAATAATTTCTATAAATTATGTATAATTACATGCAACTAACTTTAACCACACCCTAATCCTAACCATAACCCTACATAAGTACATGTAGTTAATTATTATTACTCCGTACCTAAATGTATGATTACAATCGAACACCTTAAAATAACTAAATATACGGATATGAGGACACTTAATATAGATACATAGGACACTTTTAAATAAGTGTTACCTAAAAATAAAAAATGTAAATGATTTATGATTTATGTATGAATTTTACATATCAATGCTCACCAAGGCTGCATTTATTTGATCAAAATACAGTAAACATTTTGAAATATTATTCTAATGTAAATCAGCTGTTTTCTATGTGAATATATAGTAAAGTGTAATTTATTCCTGTGATCAAAGCTGAATTTTCAGCATCATTACTCCAGTCTTCAGGGTCACATGATCCTTCAAAAATCAGTATAATATGATGATTTGATGCTCAAGAAATATTTATGATTATTATCAGTGTTGAAAACAGTCATATTTTTGTGGACCCTGTGATACATTTTATTTTTACAGTATTTTTGCTGAATAGAAAGTTAAAAAATAACAGCAACCTTTTGTAACATTATAAATGTCCTTACTGTCACTTTTGATCAATTAAATGCATCCTTGCTGAAAAAAAGTGTTAATTTCTTTTAAAAGAATATATGTAGATGGATGGATAGAAATTATATATATATATACAGTAGTCAACATTTGAAGTGGATCAAATAAGTTGATCAAAGTTGTCCTACGACAAGAACGGGTATTGTTCAAAATTCATGTCTAACTTTGATGAAAGGGTTTGATCCACTTCAAATGTTGACTAGTGTATATATATATATATATATATTAGTAACATATAAAATGTGCATTTGTATTTTTGTTCATTTAGCAAAGCATGTAACAAAACAATTGAAGTTTGATAACTTTGCATTAAACCAAGCTTGCATTTGCTGTTGTTTGTGTGTAGCTGGCCAAAATGGGTCCAGAAGAAACCAACAGCATCCTCCGCAGTCTGGAGATGCACTTCCAGGAGTTCAAGAAACACAGTCAGGGGTCAGAGCTGTTCGGGGCCGAAGACCAGAAGCTCATCGAGAAACAGTTCTCAGGAGCCCAGCAGCACTACGGCAAACTGGTGGTGGATCTGCCCGCGTACGGTTAGTGTTCGGCACACACACACTCACACACATTCTTGTACATCTATCTTTATGAGGACATTCATTGACACAATGCAATCTCTAGCTCCTTACCCTAACCTTACCCATCACAACTAAGTGTCTAGCCCGACCCCTGACCCTAAACCGACCCTTAACCTCATTATAACCTTATCCCTAAAACCAAGTCTTGACCCTCAAACGGGCCTTTAAAGGCTCTCAGAGACTGAGGACCGGCCAACATGTCCTCACTTTACTCTCTCTGTCCTCACTCCAGTGGCCTAACACTCAAACTGGTCCTCACAAAGATAGTTGTACAAGTACACACACACACACACACACACACACACACACACACACACACACACACACACACACACACACACACACACACACTAAAGCCCTATTCAGACGGGATTAACTTTACAAGTGTAGATGGAGTAATGTAATTTTACCACAGGACGTCTGTAATAACAATGGCCAGTTCGCACAGGATAAAGCCGCCTTTCCACTGCAAACGACAAACGACAGCCGTCGGACCGGAAGTCATTAATTTCCTATGGAGAGTCGTACGGGAGCTGCGGGGAGTTCCGATCATATGCGTATGCGGAAATTTCGGATCCGATTTGAGCTTCGGATGCGTTGAAATATCTGAACTTCTGCGGCTAGACCGTATGCGACCGGTCGACCGGATGTGATGTATTCTAATCAAAACTATGAGCGCGAAGCTAGAATTACCAATATTTTAATACTTTAATGTAAACGCTATTCCTGCAAAATGACGGTTATTAATAATTATGGCTGAAAAAAATATTTGTATCATTATTAAATCAATATTTATATTGATTAGCTCTATAAAATCGTCTGTTTTTTATATATAAGATGTATTGAGGGTCATTTGTTTTGTGTGGATATATTCATGCATGCATTACATTCATTAAAATCATTAATTTTACCATTGTGAATAGCCGAGGGTAACGGTTGCATCACGACCAATTTCAAAGTTCCGTGCGACTGACACCAGGGGGCGAAATGCGACAATCGAATGCGAATGTCGTGTGCAGTGGAAAGGCGGCTTAAGAATAAGATATCTCAGTAAAACCAGTAGAAGTGGGAGAGTAACTGGATTTGCACATCGCCGTCACTCCTGTCGTCATGTGTGTGTATTACGCTGAGAGTGTTTTCAAAAAGCTTCGTTTTTATTAATAAAAACGCCGTCTCGGTGTGAACGGAAGGCCAAAACCGAGAAAAAGATGCGCCTGTAAACGCAAACTTTTGAAAACGGGTTTCAAAGTGCAAGTTTTTGAAAACGGTCTCCGTGTGAACAACAAAAACGCGAATCTCTGAAGACGATGACGTCATGCACATGCGCATTACGAGTACAGTCTATAGTGTTTCATCGCCATCTACTGGCCTGGCAGCAGAATACAGCGTTTTTACTTCAGTCGTTTTCGCGGATTCGTGTGAATGGGGATCGTTTTGACAATGGTGTCGTCTGTAAAACTCAAAGGAGAAACTCCTCCGTTTTGAGCACATCGCTGTCGTGTAAACGTACCCTTAGTGTGGACACAGCCTATAACAGACACACAATGATTCTCTGCGGTGTTCTGTGTGTGTCGTAGCCGCTGGTGGAGAAGGATCAGAGTTTTCTACGGCCGTGAGCATCAAACTCCTGAACCAACTCAACGCTCTCAGATTCAACGTGGAAAGTGCCGAATCTTCCCTCGTCACATTCCTGTACATCCCGTTAGGAGAGGACGGTCCTGAAGAGTGCAGTCGCCACATCACCAGCACACAGGTGAGCATCACAAACACACAACACCCTTTTAGGAGTATTTATATATATATCATTTTCTAATAGTAATTATTATTATTATTTATTTTTTTAAGATTTTTTTTTGTTTAACTTTTATTTTGTAACTTATTGCATCTGATTTTTTCATCTGATATTCATCAAAGAATCCTGAGAAATAAAATATATCACGGTTTCCACTAAAATATGACTCTTTTATTGACTGTTTTAATACATTACAATTTTTTTAAAGCAAGACTGATGCGTACAAAACAGCAAACAGACAGATCTGCATAAATCTGTATTGGGTGAACTATCCCTGTAATAAGGGACTTTAGTTATATTATAGTTGTATTAACATTATAAATGAGCTTTTAATCAATTAGTTAGTCAATTCGTTATGAATTAGCTTTTATTTTAATATTTTTCATGTTAATTTTAGTGAGTCAATTCGTTATGAATTAGCTTTTATTTTTAGAATTTTTTCATTTGAGTTTTAGTGAGTCAATTCATTATGAATTAGCTTTTATTTTTATATTTTTCATGTTAATTTCAGTTACTAATTTCGTTATGAATTAGCTTTTATTTTTATATTTTTCATGTTAATTTTAGTTACTAATTTCGTTATGTGCTTTTGACATATAAAAAAAAATATTTTTAAGTTTTAGTTAGTTTTAGTTTTTATTTTCTGTTAGTAATTTAAGTGCTTCAACTCAAACTTATTTCAGTTTATTGCCAAGGCAATGTTTCTAATTATCGTTTTGTTTACGTTTTTCCAACTAATATTTATTTATTTCATTTTATTTCAGCGTTATTTCCAATTAACAGAAATGCTGGTTACACTTTATTTTACAGTATGTGTTCTTTCAGTTCACCTATATAAGGTATATAGGGGTAGGTTCAGGGTTAGTACCTAGATATAACCCAGTTATTGTAAATGCTATAAGAAGTACATAGTATATTCATGCGGAACAGGACTGTAAAATATAGTGCTGCTGAAATGCTTTTAATCGTTTTGGTTTTATAGAATAACCCTGATATGAGGGAGATCTCAGACATGTATTGGTGTGTTCAGGTCTTTCAGAAGGACGTGCAGACTCTGAAGGGAGAGTTTTTGAGTCTGAGAGAAGGCGTTCAGGCTGAACTCAAAGATGCGAAGGACACCGATAAAGCCAAATACCTGCGGGGTCAACTGGAGGTCATCAACCAGAGACTGGTTAACCTGGAGAATTACACCGCCACACATCTACAGAGGTACACAGTGCTCACAGAGACGATTTCATGGGTTTGATTTCATGGTAAAGGGACAATACTGTTCATAAGTTTGGGGTCCGTAAGATTTTTTAAATGTTTGAAAGTCTGCATTTATTAGGCCAAAAATACAGTAATTAAAAAAAAATATTATTACAATTTAAAATAACTGTTTTCTATGTGAATATATTGTAAAGTGTAATTTATTCCTGTGATTAAATCTGGATTTTCAGCATCATTACTCCAGTCTTCATGATGATTTGATGATCAAGAAACATTTCTGATTATTACCAAAGGTCTAAACGGTCATATTTGATGAATATCAGATGGAAAAAAAAGTTACTAAATAAAAGTTTATATTTTCAGTAAGTAAAAGTAAAGTATAACAAATACATGAAAAATACCAGAATAATAAGTTCCTAATATTAAGAAATAATAAGAATCTTTTGTAACATTATAAATGTGATTCTACGAGACTTAGCAGCTGTAAAATATAGCTAATAAATATAGCTGTCCTCACAGTTTTTGACTGTTTCAGGCTGAGTTTGACTGTTTCAGGCTGAGTTTGTCTGTTTCAGGCTGAGTTTGACTGTTTTTGACTGTTTCAGGCTGAGTTTGACTGTTTCAGGCTGAGTTTGACTGTTTCAGGCTGAGTTTGACTGTTTTTGACTGTTTCAGGCTGAGTTTGTCTGTTTCAGGCTGAGTTTGACTGTTTTTGACTGTTTCAGGTTGAGTTTGACTGTTTTAGGTTGAGTTTGACTGTTTCAGGCTGAGTTTGACTGTTTTTGACTGTTTCAGGCTGAGTTTGACTGTTTCAGGCTGAGTTTGACTGTTTTTGACTGTTTCAGGTTGAGTTTGACTGTTTTAGGTTGAGTTTGACTGTTTCAGGTTGAGTTTGACTGTTTTTTTGACTGTTTCAGGCTGAGTTTGGTGAAGACGCTGCTGAAAGATCTGCTGAAAGCTGAAGATGTGGTAAAGGTTTATGAAGCTCGACTGACAGAGAAAGAGACGGCGTCTCTGGATCCGGAAGAGCTCCAGAAATACCAGAAAGTGCTCCAGGTAATCATTATTGAAGCTATTATTAACATTTATATGATACCATACATCTCAAATGTGAGTTTCTGGATCACTTATACCGGTGTACATGCTGAACATGTTCTTGCATTCAAACTGTGAGATACTGTGCAACAAAATGCAGAATTCGGGGATCTCAAGAATGATTTTAATGGCCAAAAATTTTAATATTAATGAGATGTGCTAATATCTCCAGTTTTAATTTCCAGTCAAATATCTAGTCATCCTTAAAACAAGACATTTACTCGGCAGCAAAACTGTTCAATTAAGATATTAAGACTTGTTTTAAGAAAATATGTCTATCATTTGTTGTTGTTGTTTTAAGCATACACTGTAAAACAGTATTTCTGTTAAGTTTTCCAGTACCAAATATCTAAACATTCTTAAATCAAGGTATATCTACTGGAGAAGCGAAATGACTGAAGATATTAAGTCTAAAAAAGTATCAAATTTAGTGAGCTAATGCTTAAAACAGTGGCCTAAGAAAAATCTTCTTATTTTCCCTTTAAATTAATAAATGTTCTGCTCCATTGGCATTCTCAAAACCAGACAAGTCATTTTGCTTCTCAAGTATCTTTATTTCCAGTATGTGAATGGCATGACTTGTACCTTCAGTATTTTTAAAGATGGATAGAGGCATCATTTCTGATATATGTACTATAAAACATATTATCCATTGTTATCAACAGTTCCCTGTTATGAAAAACAAATAAAGCACAAATTTAGTGAGAAATTGTGACGGAGAGGCAGAGACGGTCAGATCCATTTGCAGATATTTATTAAAGAAGATAACAAACTCAAAAGAAGACAAGGGCAATCCAGAATCGTAGTCAAACAAGCAGTAGTCAGAGGCAGGCAGCAAAGGTTCACAAACGAGTACAGAGTCCAAGTTCAAATACACCAGATCAAGACAAAATACTGAGTAGCAAGAGATACAAACTGAGACAGAGGTTTGGTAAAACAAGACTTCACAAATGAGAACAGAACAGAACAGTCCAGATAAAGGGGAGCTGAGGGTGCACAGGTGAAACTGATAAAATCATAATGAGGTGATGAGGGAAATGCAGTCCTAGTATGCAGGAGAGAGGGACCTAGTGAGACCAGGAGGAGGCGTTGTCGTGCGTTCCGTGACAGAGCCCCCCCCCCCTGCGAGCGGCTCCGGAAGCGAGGACCTGGCCGACGACAGGGTCCTCCACGGGGTCTTGGAGCAGGTTGGTCTGGGTGGTCCCGGTGAAATGCAGCAGTTAATGTGGGATCCAGGATATCTTGAGACCTGACCCAGGAGCGTTCTTCGGGACCGTAACCTTCCCAGTCAATGAGATATTGCAAAACCCCGCCGCGGCGTCTGGAGTTCAGGATTTCTCACACCCAGAAAGCCTCCGCGCCGTCCACTTCAATGGGGGGGGGGGGGGGGGTCTGAACAGCAGCGACCTCCTCCTGGCTCCTCTCTCTCCTGGGAGCAACAGCGGGTCTGAAAAGGGACACATGAAAAGTGGGTGAGATTTTGTACTGAGCAGGGAGTGACAAACGAAAAGAAACAGGAGTTATCTGACGAAGTATCTTGAATGGTCCAATGAAACGAGGAGAGAGCTTCTTGCATGGGAGCTTGAGACGAAGATCTCGAGTGGAAAGCCACACCCACTGGCCGGGTCGGTATCGAGGACCCTCACGCCTCCTTCGATCCGCCTGATGCTGATAACGGTGAACGGCGCGCTGCAAATGGACATGAGCAGCATCCCAAGTGACCTCGCTGCGCCGGAGCCAGGCATCTACTGCTGGGAGGTCGGAAGGCTCCCCGGACCACGGGAAAAGGGGAGGCTGGAAACCTAGAACACATTGAAAGGGCGTTAGACCGGTGGCAGGCTTTAGCAGGGAATTTTGGGCATACTCCGCCCAGGCCAGAAAACGACTCCAGTCCTGTTGATTCTGGTGGCAGTAAGTTCTCAGAAAACGAATCAAGTCCTGGTTAACATTTACATTTACATTTACATTTACATTTACATTTAGTCATTTAGCAGACGCCTTTGTCCAAAGCGACTTACAAATTAGGACAATTTGTAGGCGTTCAACCTGCCCGTTGGCCTGGGGATGGTAACCAGAAGTTAAACTGACATTGATGTTTAATTTTGCACACAATTCTCTCCAGACACGGGAGGTAAATTGGGGACCGCGGTCAGTCACAATGTCCTCGGGCAGGCCAAACAGACGAAAACCTGGTTGAATAAAGCCTCTGCAGTTTGTAAGGCCGTGGGCAGACCGGTCAGTGGAATGAAACGGCAGGACTTAGAGAAACGATCCACCACGGAGAGGATGGTAGTGAATCCTTGAGATGGAGGTAGATCCGTTACAAAATCCACAGCGATGTGTGACCAGGGACGTCGTGGTACTGGCAGAGGTTGCAGCAGTCCTGCGGGCTTGAGATGGGAGGATTTCACAGTATTACAGACAGAGCATAGATGGACCAACTTGATAATGTCAGACTGAAGAGAAGCCCACCAAAAGCAGTTTGAGACTAACTGAATGGTGGCTGCAATACCTGGATGACCTGCGCTGGGAGTGCAGTGAACCCATTGAAGCACACGGTGGCGGAGATCTGGTGGAACAAAGAGGCGGTCAGCGGGGCATTCTGGCGGAGCGGGATGTTTACTTAGAGAAGTGGTGATTTCAGAGATGATGTCCCATTGAACGGGAGCCACGATGAGAGCAGTGTTGATAATGGGTTCAGGCTTGGATTCTTCGGCTGGATCATCGAACTGGCGGGAAAGGGCGTCAGCTTTGCCGTTCTGGGAGCCCGGTCTGTAAGTATCTTGAAATCAAATCTTGAGAAAAACAGAGACCAGCGAGCCTGGCGAGAATTCAAACGTTTAGCTGACCTGATATACTCCAGATTCCTATGATCAGTGAGCACAGTAAACGGCTGACGGGCTCCCTCCAGCCAGTGCCTCCACTCCTCAAAGGCGGTCTTCATGGCCAGAAGCTCGCGATCACCTACGTCATAATTTCTTTCAGCAGAATTGAGTTTGCGAGAGTAGAAGGCACAAGGAAACATCTTAGCTGGATTACCATGACGCTGTGATAACACTGCCCCCACACCTGTGTTAGATGCATCCACTTCCACGATGAATTCCTTCTCGGGATCTGGGTGATGGAGAATAGGAGCAGAGGTAAATTTCTCCTTGAGTTGAGCAAAGGCCGCAGTACAATCCACTGTCCACTTGAAATGTTTACCTCCTCGAAGCAAAGATGTGAGAGGAACTGCAATCACACCTTGCTGTCATCCATAAGGACTCCGTCCGCACTGATGACATTGCCCAGGAAGGAGATGCGTGTCTGATGAAATTCGCACTTGGAAAGCTTGGCATAGAGTTGATTTTCGATCAGGCGCTTGAGAACTGCACGAACATCCTGGACATGTTCTTCGAGGGAATCAGAGAAAATCAGAATGTCATCAATGTAAACAATAACTTTCAGATGCAACATGTCCCAGAAAATCTCATTAACAAAAGCCTGGAAAACGGAAGGACTATTGGACAGGCCGAAAGGCATAACTCTGTATTCATAGTGCCCAGATGTAGTCGAAAAAGCAGTTTTCCATTCATCTCCACTCCATATGCGAATCAGGTTGTATGCGTTCCTTAGATCCAGCTTGGCAAAGTAGCGGGCAGAGCGGAGCATCTCCAAGGCAGCTGGGACTAGTGGAAGAGGATAGCGATACTTGACTGTTACCTCGTTAAGACCACGATAATCGATGCACGGCCGAAGACCCCCGTCCTTCTTCTTGACGAAAAAGAATCCGGCGGAGGCCGGAGATGTAGAAGTGGTAATAAAACCTTTTGCCAGCTGTTCGTCAATGTACGTCTTCATAGCCTCAGTCTCAGGTTGTGACAGCGGGTAAACTCTTCCGCGTGGAATTACAGCCCCAGGTAAAAGCTCAATAGCACAGTCGCCAGCACGATGAGCAGGAAGGTGAGAAGCCTCAGTTTCGCTGAAAGCCAGAGCGAGATCATGATACTCAGAGGGAATTTTCTGAAAATCCACTCCCTTAAGGGAAGTGTTGTGGAGCTCAGTACCTTGGACAGCTGTCCTGCAATTGATCTGGCAAAATTCGGACCACCGGGAAATTCTCCCCTCAGACCAGGAAATTTGGGGGTTATGTCTCTCCAGCCATGGAAGTCCTAAAATTACTGGATGCCCGGGTGAGTAAATTGTGAAGAACTGGATGGTTTCAGAGTGCTGTCTCCCGAAGCTGAGCGTGAGGGGTTGGGTGATGTACTGAACCTCTCCAGACCCTAGGGGGCGTCCATCCAGGGCTTCCACGGTAACACCGGATTCACATGCGAGGAGGGAAACACGATGAGTTTTGGCAAAAGCAAGGTCGATAAAGTTTCCAGCAGCTCCTGAATCAATCAAGGCCTTTATGTCTGAATCCTGTTCATTAAGTTTCAGAGAACATTCCACAGAAAATAGTTTAGAAGAGCAATTAGAACTCACAGCAGCAGAATTCTTGAGAGCTGGGTTAACCGGACAGGTGGCCTTCAGATGTCCTGCTTCTCCACAGTACATACAGAGATGATTACGGCGTCTCCTCTCCCGCTCCGCCGTGGAGAGGCGTGTGTAGCCAATCTGCATGGGTTCCGACTCCGCGCTGGGGAGAGTACACTCAAGAGGACTGGATCTGAGAGGTGTGCGTCGGGAGTGTAACAAATTGTCAAGGCGGATAGCAAGCTCCATAATTTGATTCAGAGTTTTACCGTCGTCGCGACACGCCAGCTCTCCTTGGAGGTTCGGGTTAAGTCCCTTGCGATAAATGAGCTTAAGAGGTTCCTCCCTCCATCCAGTCTGGGCAGCAAGGGTACGGAAAGAGAGCGTGTAGTCCGCTGCGGTCAAATTCCCCTGGTGTAACGTGAGCAGTAGTTCACCTGGATCCTTTCCTCCCGCTGAGTGTTTGAACACCTCTCTAAATTGAGTCAGAAATTCATTATCAGAGCATATGAGCGGAGTGGAGCGGTGAGAATCTCCGCTCATCGCTCACGGAACTGTTCACCCCTCCGCTCCCCCGCTCAAAGCTACATCAGGCCGCTCTGCTCATTTTCGCTCAGCGCTCAACGCAGTTTGCTTCGCGCTCCACTCAAATCGCCCCCCGCTCGCTCAAAAAAAGGAAAAAAATCTACATGTATATCACTTGTAGCGGTCCCCAACCTTTTTTGCGTCACGGACCGGTTTAATATCAGACAATATTTTCACGGACCGGCCAAGGTGTGGCGGATAAATACAACAAAATAAAATGATACGAACGGCATAAAAAATGGGGTATTTTTTTAAAATATAATAATAAACGTGAATCCAATATGTGTAGGCCATATACTAGCAACTTTATTAGCAGCGTCCTCTAACATCTCGCCTAAAGACAACTGAGAAAGTCTGAACACAAACAAAATGCCCTCAAAAGAAAAAAATCTCCATGTTTTCGGTGCTGATGCGTTCATGTAACATGTAGGCCTGGGTGGCACTGCCAATAACGCACCTAAAAGCTTGTAAGAATAACGACTCGGGGTAAATGTGAATTAGCTCAAGAATATAGGGAATATTAATATTTATAACGCATGGTCATAATTCATAAGTCGCATGTACATTTATTTTATCAATTTTCGAGATTACCTTGTTCTGTACTGTCTGATCATTACAGTTAAGAAGGGGTATCCCTTTTAAACTCCACGAAAGTTTTATCTTCTGGCCGCGAATATCAAACTTTCTGAGTTTATGAATTAAAACTACTCAAGGTAGTCAATATCGAGCTTGTAGCTTAGATCTTGAAGTTTCATTGACTTTTATAAGGTGGGTTTTCAAACACAGAGACAATTAAAAGTATAAATGGGTTTATTAATAAAATGGCACACACTAGAGATTATATAAACTACAAACATAAACGTACGTAAAAATGCAAACAAACCAATAAACATTTAACCGAACACAAAAACATGAAATGAAAGAAAGAAAGATATAGAGGGAAGATAGAGGGTAACTTAGTCCACAGACCTAAGACCTAGACACCTGGAACAGCTTTTATAGGAATCAATATACTTGCGAGTGCTCTTTTTGGTCAGGCTGAAGCTGATGCAAGAAGCGAGGATGGTGTCCTGTTTCTGCTGCGTCTTCCGGTGTCGCGGGAAGCTTGAAAGGCTCACTGAATGTGATGTTACCGAGAAAGTTCAGATTCGTCTCCCGGGATGGGAGAGGCTGGAAATCTTAGTTGCAGAGACCGGCAGCTACGACTGGAACATGGGTTCGTTCGATGGAGAAGGCCAGGGCCTCCTTCAGATGTTCCTTGGAGAAGCGCTGCGCCGGGGAGGAGGGTCCAGAGAAGTTGGATGAGTTGGAAGCGGAAGGATGAGAGAGAGAAGAGAAGAGAAGGTTTTGGACTTTTATCAGTGTCCCAGGTGCCGTCCCCTCCTTCGTGTAGGACAAATCAGCTGTCGAGATTTTTCGAGCGGGAAGATTCCTTTGTCCGGTTAGACACGCCCACTCGAATGAGTCATGATTGACTTTAACTGGAGAGGATTTTCTCCAGACATATGAACTTATAAAACAATGCGCATCACTGAATTCTGTTATTGGAATTCAACTCCGTTAGCTGGAGAGGATTACAAAGATATCAAAAATAGAATCTAGGCGTTGTAGCCATGCAACGATACATTATTATGCATTTGTATAGGCAATAGCAGTTCTATTAAGGTCACAAATAGGACATATGCTTTCCTATGGGTTACACACACCTCTTAACACACAAATATATATATTTAGTACCTTTAGGAGTGACTTTATGGGTAAAAGTCCTTTTCTGAAAGGGGGTTTCTGTTTCACAGTCCAGAGTGTGTTTGTATGTGTGTGTGTGTTGGAATGTTGCGACCCTGTTATCTCATGCATAGGGCTGGATAGCTCTGTGGTCAAATTTTATGACCTGCCAATGAGCTCGGGTTACGGGATGCGATTCTACTGGGAGAACATTCTTCAAAAATACATTTCAGATCCAAACACTCGAAGATCATAACTGTATGATCACAACACATTAATCACACATACATACAGGAAATTCAGATACCAGTCTGAGTTACACACATTTTAAGTTAAACACAAAAGGATGTTGGTGTGTGTGTGTGTGTGTGTGTGTGTGTGTGTGTGTGTGTGTGTGTGTACGTGTGTGTGTGTTCTGGAATGTCACGAGTCTGTGAGGTTGTAAAAGTCACAGGGAGTCCAGAGCTGAAATGGGGGTTTTAGAGGGGATTCTAAGAAAACAGGGTTTCCTTATGTGACTCAAATGTCCCTCGGGGGAGCCACAAAGATGCAATTTTGACCGTTCAAGCAGACTTGGAGATCAGGATTTACTAATTTGAACAGCATGTGACCGCATGTCATAGTCATTGTCGTTACAAGCTGTCACAACGAACCGGCAAAATGAATGATTATGTATATGTAAAATATAGCAGGAGACATTTTAATTGTTTACTAATAAACCATTTTTTTTATGTCTGTGTCGGCTGGAAAGATGACTCGCGATCTTCGCAGTATTGAACGCCCCAGAGAGAAATGCACATACGGATTACATAAGAGAGCAGTCTGTTTTCTTTCGTTTTGAATTGTTCTGTTTAAAAGTAGACATTTCAAGCTTTATATATATGTCTCAGGTCTGTCAGGCAAGTAGGCTATAAGCTGAGTTTCGGTTCATTTATGAGACAAACTCCAGGTTCACCCGCCGGCGCCTTCGTGTCGTGATTATCTATTTTCTAATATATTTACTTATTTATTAAATCCAGACAATAATGGTTGATGAAACACTGATCAAAATTAAGATACAATTAATACAAAACGAAATTAAATTTAAAGACAGGCTTTGTGCTTTCTGTTTGAGGTCTCAGTGAAAGTTTTAAAGCAGTCTTTTAGTGCCGCTGTCAGAGCGCTCACGTCCGTAACGGAGAACTGCCCATCTGTAACATTTATTTTTTATTTTTTTTATACATTTCTAAATATGCGACTTATAGTCCAGTGCGACTTAGGCTATGCCTATATATGTTTTTTATTCTTCATGGCGCATTTTTTGACTGATGCGTGGCGTGAGCGGAGCGGAATTGGAGCGGGAAATAGGGCAACGCTCCGTCCTTTTGAAATTGCCGCTCTGCGCTCTGTCCAAGATCCGCCCGCTCACGCTCCCCGCTCGCTCCCGCTCCACTCCGCTCACATGCTCTGTTCATTATAAGAGGGGAAAGAGAGCTGACCTCCATACCAGAGTGCAGTGGCCCATTCCAGAGCTCGACCAGTGAGTAGGGAACATATGAAGGACACGCGGCTCTCATCAGTGGAGTAGGACTGTGTCTGTTGGTCAAAATACAAACTGCACTGCAACAGAAATCCCTTACAAGTAGAAGGTGAGCCATCAAATTTTTCAGGAAGAGATAATTTGGGTTGAATGGAGCTGTTACTCACGACAGGTGGTGCAGAAGCGGGTGCAGCAGGATTAGAAGTTTGATTCTTAGTCGAGTTAGGCAGCGATAGGGATTGAACAGTTCTTGCGAGTTTCTCTGTGAGAGTGGTTAATTTTACCAGCTGTTGCTGATGGGCAGTGAGTACATTAGCTTGATTAGATACCTCGGAGGCCAGTCGGCTGAAATCTGCTGGATCATGCTTTGGTGAAGTCTTCTGTGACGGAGAGGCAGAGACGGTCGGATCCATTTGCAGATATTTATTACAGAAGATAACAAACTCAAAAGAAGACAAGGGAAATCCAGAATCGTAGTCAAACAAGCAGTAGTCAGAGGTAGTGATGTTACGTCTGACACCGACGCTCCGAAGCTTGCTTCAAACTCGAACGGTCCTTGCAATGAACCACTGCTTCGGAGCTTGTATCATTACGTCACTAGTCACGTGAAAATGACTTCTGAAGCAAACACACTGGTTCACTCCTGTAGTGAACCACCTGACTGCTTTGACAGCCCAATCCAGTGTTGACAGGTTTGAAACCTGGCGGCTGTATTTCTTATAAAAGTGAAGCCAAACCATGGCAACACCGTGATAATATTTCCAAAATAATATTTCTGAATAAAAACCATACCATTTAATGAACACTTTGTCTAAGCCTTCTGCATGTACCCAAAGCACACCCTCTGCCACATTTTTTTTTATTATTAATTAGAGAACATATGAACATTGTTACATAAAAACATGCATCAAAGACAGAAACTTCAAAAACCCTCTGCTACATTATACAAGTACAACCAGTTACACAAGCACATCCTTTTCAACATACAAAAATATCAGTCCCACCAGTTAACAAGTTATAGAGTTCTGCTTCCCACAGCTAAACAAGATAAAGCTTTCACACATGATACTGCCCTGCTAAAAAAAACTATAGAAACCATTACAGAAATTCTATTGGATTTAATGGTTTTCATGGGAATTTTATTGGTTGTAATGGGAATTATAGTGGTCTCTGTGGGTCTCTACTGATATGTGTTGGGTTCTATTGGTGGGGGCATTAAATCCTAATGGAATATGTCCCAAACACACTACAAAAAAGAATTCTGTAGTGGTTTAAATGGTAAAAGCCAATGGTTCCTATTGGTATTTTAATAGAAACCATTAGAATTTCTGTGATGGTTTCCAACTTTTTTTAAGCTGGTCTGATCTTCTGTCCTTGTCTAAAGAAATAATTACACACACACATCATGCTTAATGTTTTATTATCAAGGTGAACACATGAAATCCATCAGTATCTGTAAAATTCACCTACATAGAGTTTCACAGCACTAACACTGTTTCAGCTTTGATCGCCTCGGTAAACACGTAATAAACGGGGCGTTAACATATAAGCCTACTTGCATTTTATGGTTGTCAGCTTTGTTGCATTATATTTACTTCACCAGGAGATGGTGCTGCAATTTCTATCTGAATGAAGCTTCGAGTAATGAACCATTTTCGACACAATTGTTTCAGAAAGCAATAATGCTTAGAAACGCTTCATTTGGCCATCACTAGTCAGAGGCAGGCAGCAAAGGTTCACAAACGAGTACAGAGTCCAAGTTCAAATACACCAGATCAAGACATAATACTGAGTAGCAAGAGATACAAACTGAGACAGAGGTTTGGTAAAAACAAGACTTCACAAATGAGAACAGAACAGAACAGTCCAGATAAAGGGGAGCTGAGGGTGCACAGGTGAAACTGATAAAATCATAATGAGGTGATGAGGGAAATGCAGTCCTAGTATGCAGGAGAGAGGGACCTAGTGAGACCAGGAGGAGGCGTTGTCATGCGTTCCGTGACAGAAATCAAGTTGTAATAACTTATGCAGTTGTGCTTCTTAAATACTTTTATGTTGTTTTAGGGATCTTTCTGAAAACCTGCTAAAATAATTATTTTTGTGCACAGCCCTTAAAGGGATAGTTCACCCAAAAATGAAAATTAGCCCATGATTTACTCACCCTGAAGTCATCCTAGGTGTATATGACATTCTTCTTTCAGACGAATACAATCAGAGTTATATAAAAAAATGTCCTGGCTCTTCCAAGATTGATAATGGCAGTGAATGGTAAAAGTACATCTATCCATCATAAAAGTGCATCTATCCATCATAAAAGTGCATCTATCCATCATAAAAGTGCATCTATCCATCATAAAAGCACATCTGTCCATCATAATATAGTTCATAATTCATTTTTGGGTGAACTATCCCTCTAACTCTCCACCATGACCTATAACCAGCACTTTTTGTCCAAACGCAGAGTATGCACCGTGATTTGGAGCAGAAACATGATGTGCTGCATTCACTGGTGGCGGATCTGAGTAAAGTTCAGCAGTTTAATGATCAGACGGATCAGGGCCGGTACCGGTGCATCATCAACATCTCCCAGTACGCTGATCACGTCAACCAGCTGTCAGACCGGTGGAAGCGCATCCTTCTACAGATCACCAGCAGGTCAGACACGCTTTCCTTAATCCTTCTGCAACCTTTTTGTCTTTTGCAGTTTTTTATTTATTTTATTTATAACTTTGCCTGTGCTAAACTGCATACATTTTGTGTATTTTTATTGGAATTGTACTATTTCACCCCCATTTCCTTTAAAGGTGCATTGTGTAATATTTAAGAAGATCTGTAGACAGAAATACAATATAATATACATAACTATGTGTTTCAGTGGTGTATAAAGACCTTACCGTTATGGTTTTATTATCTTAGAATGAGACATTTCTCTCTACACACACCGCTTACATCCACATGTTTCTACAGGAGCCCTGAACGGACAAACGCGTTTGTTCTTCGTGTAGAGAAGCTAAAGCTAAAGTCAGCGAATAAAACACTGGCACAATGATGAACAAGTAACAATAAGATTCGCAATAACATATCATTTAACTGAATAATTAAGTAAACATAATTTCTTATTTTATCTTTGTAAAGAAACCTCATTGCTAAACTGGCTACTCTCTGCTGTCTCAGACGACATCACTTCCTGTCGGCCACCGTAACTTCGGTTGGGTGCACCACTAGATGCTGCTAAAAATCACACACGGCACCTTTAATAAATCTATTTTACACAGAGACAACTCTAGGTACACAAAATAATTCCACTCAGGAACTCAAGGACAAAAATGTCCCCATTGAAACCCATTAAACTGCCATTTTTAATCCCAGGGATATCCCATTTAACTATAAAATGATGCAGTCTTTGTTAATAGGCTTTCATTCTGGTGGCAAGGCTTTAAAATCAAGATTTAAATTTTTTTTTACCAGATGGTGTTATTTTCTCAGGTTTGGCCTATAAAGCAAATACTCGCTTTATTCCTGTTTTCTCATTGCCTCATTAAGTATGCGTGGTTCTATGAACATGCAAATGAGCCCCGCCTCCACTCAGAGATCCACTGGTTGACGATCACACGTTGATCTGATTGGTTACAAGGTAGTTTGTGACGTCAGAAACACCAGCGATTTCAAAGCGTGTGTTTGAGACTGTCTTTGGTTCACTGCAGTTTTAAGGAGGAAATACTCAGCAATGCTGTCGACTTATGAACTTACACATGGTTTGTCTTAAAGCGTATTAAAAACACCACATAGACACATAAACTACATTAAAAACTGGATTTTCACCACAGGGGGTCTTGTCATGACCGCTTTAACTCAATGGGCCCTATTTTAACGATCTGAAACGCAAGTGTCAAAGCGCAAAGCGCAAGTAACTTTGTGGGCGGGTCTTGGCGCTGTTGCTATTTTCCCGGCGGGATAAATGACACTTGCGCCAGGCGCAAATCTAAAAAGGGTTGGTCTGAAGTAGCTTCATTACTCATAGGTGTGGTTTGGGCGTAACGTGAAATAAACCAATCAAAGCGTCATCTCACATTCCCTTTAAGAGCAGGTGCGCAAGTTTCATGACGGATTGATATTATTATGGCGGATTTACCAGGCGCACGCCTGGAGCGGTTCACAGCCGAGGACACTGATGTTCTTGTAAGAGCAGTGAAAGACAGAGAAGTTATGTTGTATGGGGATGGGAGAAACCCACCCAAATCAGCATCGGTTAAACAGGCGTGGGAGGAAATAGCCACAATTGTTTCATCAGCTGGCATCCCCAGGACGTCGCAACAGTGCCGCAAGCGCTACAATGACATCAGAAGACGGGGGAAGTCCAAGCTTGCCAGCATCAATCGGGCACGCCGTGTAACGGGAGGTGGATCTGCCTCTACTCAGGACCTGACGCCAGCAGAGGACATCGCTGCGTCCACCCTCACCGCTGAAAGCGTTGAAGGATTTGGGGGCTTTGAAATCGGCACCCAACCAGAAACGCAAGCAGTCCAACCCCAAGGTACACAAGTTCACATAAGGTTTCTTATGAAAATATTTTATTCGTTATTTACATGAAAAAAAAAATTTAATGCAGCCACACAATAAATAAAAACAATGTAACAGCTTCGCAGGAAGACCCTGGCCTCGCGAGCCGTGCGCACCGGCCATCTGAGGAGGGAACAGCGCAACCATCAAGGTCCAGACCCACTACACGCTGTGGCAGCATCGCTAGACCGGAGGACCACCCATTCCTGCAGCTCCAACAAACCGGATTTGAAATGCTGGAGCGGGAGCTGTCTGGGATGCGGCAAAGTTTGAATGATCATCTTGACCGGATGGCGATGTTACTGCGGCCTCTCGGGTGCATCTCCTCAAGCCTGGAGAGGATTGCTGCAGCCATGGAGCGTGGCCCTTCAAGCGCACCACCACCTCCGGTTGTGCCTCTTCCTCCTCCTGCTGTGCCTCTTCCTCCTTCCCCCACTCCATCTCCGTCCACTCGTTCCACCAGGTGCACATCGCGCAATGCCATTCCCGGACCCTCAGGTGTCCAATCCCGCCGTGGCGCGCGTCGCAAAACTACCAGAGGAGGGAAAAATAAATAAAGTTTTTCTGTTTAAATATTTTTAACCTCATTTTCCTTTTTTTATCAATTACTGTTTGCTATTGATTTTTCTTTTTGACAAAATATAAAGAAATGTCACGAATAAATACTTTTGAATGTTTTGGACTCGTTCTCTCTGAATCACGAGTATGGTTATATTGTTGCAATGTAGTATAACATAGACCGAGATAACTTTGCTTACCTCACTATAGACGATGCAGCAGCTCTTCTGCCAAATAAGCTCTCCTCTCCCGTGCTGCTGCTGGGGCATTTGGGTTAAGTGGCATCGGCACATGCAGTTCACCATCACGTCCCCTTAAGTCCTCTAATATTTCCTCATCTATGTCAACAACACAACCTTGATTTATGGAAATGTTGTGTAAAACACAACACGCCACAAAGAATGCTGCGACTTTTTGAGGACTGTACTGTAAAGTGCCTCCTGATCTATCCAAACACCTGAAGCGCATTTTCAGTATGCCGAACGTTCGTTCAATTACACAGCGTGTTTGTGTGTGTTTTCGATTAAAGTGCATTTCACTCATTGTTGCTGGCATCAAAAATGGTGTCATCAGCCATGTCTTTAACGGATACCCGTTGTCCCCTAATAGCCACCCATCCAACGGGGGATTCCCCTCGAAGATGGCAGGAATGGCAGAGTTTGCCAGTATGAATGAGTCGTGGCTCGAGCCAGGATAATTCGCAAAGACATGGGTGATTTTACTATAAGCATCGCAAATGACTTGTACGTTGATTGAATAGGTTCCCTTGCGGTTGATGTATACAAGTGCGTTTTCTGATGGGGCACGTAGCTGCACATGGGTGCAGTCTATAACACCAAGGACACCAGGGAACCCATACTTCGCACAAAATGCCTGCTTTGCTCTTTCCTGGCTGTCAGGTGTGACGGGGAATTTGATGTATTCCCCAGCATGTCGGACTAGACCTGATGTAACTGCATGTATAGCCGAACTTATGGCAGATTGTGAAATGCCTCCAATGGAGCTAAGGGGGTGCTGGAACGACCCAGATGCATAGAAATACAATGCCGCTGTAACCTTTACTGCAACGGGGAAGGCATAGGGACAGGGTGCATCAGTCCCCAGCTCATCTGCCAGGAGATGGCAGATGTCTGTCACAGCCTGGCGGGTCAGACGTAGCTTACGTACGCATTCCTCCTCACTGAGGGAGAGGTAGGTCTGTCTGGGCCGGTATACCCTCTCCCTCCGGCGTCTAATTCTTTGTCCCAAGACATACTCCATCTCACTGTGCAAAAGAAAAAAATATGAGCAAGCTCAACTTAACTGGTAAGTTGAAGACTAAGGTTTTTAATGTAGGCTACTTACATTATGGTAAAGGTGATTTCACAGTCTTCCGATTTTTTTTTTCCTGGTTCTTGACGGACAAACCAATTTGTCAGAGGTCCTTATATACATATATGTCTTGCCACTATTGGGCAAACAGGTCTGATCCTTAATTACTACAATTAGCCTGAAAAATTTGTAAGCTACATTTATGCCTATTTTTTCACATCTTCGTGCACACCACAATGATTTCCGTCATCTCATGTGTTAATATTTTTTATTGTAACAATTTATGATGTGCAAAAATAACTGTTGCATCTGTGTAGATTACATAAGCAAAGTATATGCGCGTTGTGCACGCTATACATTATGGTCAAGCATGCGCCCTTAAAATAGCATAATGAACAACGCGCAACGCGCCACTGACTTTAGACTAGGTTTTTTCTGGTCAGTGGCGCAATTGTTTTATGGAACAGGAAAATAGCATGAGGGAACGTTTGCGCCAGAACACGCCTCCTCTTTGCGCTGAACCGCCCCGGGGAGCGCAAGTGTATTTCTTAGTTAACCGACGCGCGTCTGAGGAGGGAAAAGTCCGCTTTGCGCGGGTGCAAAATAGGAATGATACATGCGTCGCTGTACAAAGTCAATTGCGCTGGGTGCAAGATAGGGCCCAATGTTTGTTCCTCCAGCTGTAGAACTACATGAATCAGCTTATTTTGCTAATGACGCTGTTTCATCTCAGGTGTGATGACCTGGACTCTTACCTTCCTCATCTTCAGCGATACCTGCAGTCCAGTTCTCATCTCAGTGGCTGGATCCACGAAACCCAACGACAGATCGACTCTCAGCAGTCCGTCAAGACCGATGACATCACCGTTTACGACCAACTCGTCGACCAACAGAAAGTGAGCTTGGAAAACATGTTCTTGACCAAATAACTAAAACCATCACCCAAAAAACTAAAGTCATTTCAACCAGTGTCATTTTAGTATCATTGAGACGCTATTAAGAATTTTTCATTTTATATTTGAGTTAGTTTTAGTGATTGTGTGATACACTCAGATTGGGTCGTCGATTTCCAGCCCAAAGCTCTTTAAAACCAAGAGAAGAAGAAAAGAAAAACACCCAAAACGTATACTTCCAAAATAATGTGATAGAATTGTATTGCCATGTTAAACAAGGTTGATAAGGGCCATTTTTATCTAACAAAATCATCATGACAAAATAAAATAATAGAAATGAATCGATTTCCCAGGGGGAGCAACGCAACAGGAAAACTGATCATGGCAAATACATTGAAAGAAACTTAGAAAATGTGACTAAAATGTAGAAAGTACTGAATGTCATCAAGGAATTAACAGACAACTTTATTTCTCGGAAACATGCAGACATCATTTTAAATGTCAATGGTAAGAATAGAGCAATTCAAGTGCAAAAAACCCCGGAATAAATGATTGGAATATGCAACTTAAGCAACATTTGAGTTTATAGTCTCTCTCTCTCTCTCACTCACACACACACACACACACACACACACACACACACACACACACACACACACACACATCTCACACACATCTCACACACGCACATCTCAAACACACACTTTCACTCACGCACATCTCACACACACACATCTCTCTCACACACATCTCACACACATCTCACACACATCTCACACACACACACACACACACACACACACACACACACACACACACACACACACACACACACACATTTCACACATGCACATCTCACACGTCACACATACACACACACCATAACAGCCGAAAATGTAATTCATTGATACATACTGTATGATAATCAGACAACAATAAAATGAACAACAACACTAGATAATACAATTTTTAGACAAACTTTGACGTTGGCTTGAGAGAGCCGAGCCAGAAAGACTGAAGTTTGAAGGTTTTACATTTAAAATAGTTTTAAGTTTTAGTTTAGTAGTTTTAAAAGCTAGAAATTTGCATGAATGGATAAACGGGTGGATGGATGGATTTTGAAGGTTATACAGTATCAGAAAAACATTGATATTCTGGAACATCATATTAGAATGATAGGATCATGTGACACTGAAGACTGGAGTAATGATGCTGAAAATTCAGCTTTGATCACAGGAATAAATGACACTTTACTATATATTCACATAGACAACAGCTGATTTACATTATAATAATATTTCAAAATTTTTACTGTATTTTTGATCATATAAACGCTGCTTTGGAGAGTAGTAGAGACTCTTTCAATAACATTAAGTAATGTTAAGTAAACATTTCAGTTTTAGTTATTTTAGTACATCAAGTTAAATTAAATAAAAGTGAGAAATGTTGCTTTGCCAATTAGCTGAATTAATATAAATGTAAGTGTTTTTATTTCAGTTAATGTTCATTTTATTTCAAGTCACGGAAATGTTTTTTAAATGGTTCTAGTGAACTAGGATATCCCTGATTTCATCAGAATCCTCTCAGCCTTATTCACTGAGTTGACTTGTTTGATTTAACTGAAGTTTAATTAAACATTAAAAGGCTTCATTTAACATGTGTGCTCTTCTATAATGTGTGCAGGCGTTAAACTCTGATATAAAGGCCAAGAGAGAGCTGTTGGAGACGGTGCAGAAACATGGCGACGCCTGCATAAATGCCATCAAGGTATTCTTCAGTTTCCACACTAATGATGATGTATCATTATTAAAACATCAAATTATAATAATTTGCCTTTGTCTCTGAAATTACTTTTTGCCTGATGTTCTCCAATTAACAATTATTATGGTTACACTTTACATTAGTTAACATGAACTAATGATGAAAAATACATTTATTAATCTTAATGTTGATTTCAACATTTGCTAATTAAAATCAAAAGTTGCATGTTAATATATATATATATATATATATCCTGAACTAACAAAGGGAAATTGTATTTTTTTTATTAATGTCAACAATGATTAATAAATACTGTAGCAAATATATTTCTCATTGATTGTTAATGTTAGTTAATGCATTATCTAATTATAAAGTGTTTCCATAGTTATTGCTTACATAATTGCAAAATTTTAACTATAATATCGCCCAGCTCTAATCTGCTATAAGGCAAACATAAACATAAACCTTAACATCATGGGATTATGTATGCATTATACAAATACAAAATTAAAACGATAACACTTTACAATACGGTTCATTAGTTAATTACCTTAGTTAACATGAACTAAGAATGAACAATACTTCTACAGCATTTATTAATCTTAGTTAATATTAAATTCAACATTTACTAATACGTTATTAAAATCAAAGGTTGTATTGGTTAACATTAGTTAATAATTCATAATTAATAGTGCATAATTCATAATTCATAATTAATAGTGTGAACTGTCTCTCTGTAGAACTATGAGCTTGAATTAGCATCTTATGGAGCTGGACTGGAAACTTTGCTCAACATCCCCATCAAGAGGATTGTGCTTCAGTCCCCATCTTCCTTTATATCAGAAGAGGTACACCTACACACACACACACTTTCCCAGCCAACACAAACATTCATTTTATTGCAATGTTGTCTTATTATAATAGCATATTTTTGTATTACTTGTCTTCGTCCCCTAGGTCTCTTCTCTAAATGCACACTACTTAGAATTGCTCACCCGCTCAAGTGATCACCACAAACTTCTCACGGCTTCCCAGAAGAACATGCAAGAACTGAAGGTATGTAAAGACACCTGTGTTTCGGCACAGCACTCTCTAACCCTGACCCTGGGGATGCACGATTCATGCAAACACACACACACACACACACACACACACACACACACACACACACACACACACACACACACACACAAATCATATCTCTGTGAGTTTAGCTCAACATGCGCCAACCATCTTCTCAACTTGTAATGACAAGGCTGTTGTCAACAACTGTGGTTTTCCACAAAAATAAAAGCTCCATGGTTTAACATTTGAAAATGAAGAAATTATGAAAGCCGTAAATAGTAGTATTGTAATTTTACAGCTATACTGTAAATACAATTATTATTGTAATTTTTTTAATATGCAATATTTTTTTATTTTTTTTAGAGTGCAATAGTACAAAATAGTAATATTTCTAGAATATCTTGATAAGTTTAAGCTAATTATGTTTAATCGATTTGACAGCACTAATAAAACTTTAAACTCATCTATCATAAAAGTTTGTTTTACACACACATTATATAAACACAAACTTTTATGATAGATGAGATTAATCGTGATTAATTGATTTGACAGCACAGCACTAGTGTATGTATATATATTAGGGGTGTAACGATACGCGTATTCGTATCGAACCGTTCGGTACGAGGCTTTCGGTTCGGTTTTCGGTACGCATTACGTACCGAACGGTTCGTTGGACCATTTTTTCTGCCGACCAAAATTTCGTTATTTCAAATGAAGGCGCGTCGCGGGTGGCAAGCGCGCTCATAGAGGCTGGCGCGACCACAACATCAACTGGCAAATGCAATGTAAGGAACGAAACTGAGCTACTCTTATTGTGTTTGTGTGGACCGTTTATCAGTTTTGACCTGTGAAGCGGGACTCGCGAGCCCTATGCGCGAGCCTGATCAAGCAACACCACACAGCGCTAAGAGATCCTCCAGACCAGTAAAGAAAGCATTTGAATTTCAAATGCTTTTTGAATTCGCCACAGAAGTAATAACATCGCTGCGAGATCTAGTGAGAAACATGCACATATCTCTGTTATTAACGGATCAAACAACGCTGACGTGGAAACCAGGAAGAAACATCGTGCCATGATCTGGCCGGTGTCCACAGATCAGCAACATTCACCGTGGAATGGATTTGCTGTAGTAACACTAACTGCAAGGTATGGAAGTTTGTCAGGAATAGTGGGCTATAATGCTTTCAAGTAACATTACGTCTGTTTTATTTTGACATTATGAATACAATTGCTGCCCTCAAATGTTAATCTGAACTAAAATAAACCTTTGTTTATAACTAGCCTACTACTACAATATTACATTTCATTTTGTCCAAGGAGCTGTTTTGTTTTATATGCTCATAAGAGTCAAGTATAGCTCCATTATTGCTCAGTAAAAAAAGCAACTAAAAAAATCATCCTTTATGATGTTAGTTTCATTAAATAAAATAAAAATAAAAATAATTCAAGGAAATTTCTCTGGCATTTATTTATTTTTGCTGTAGCCTATGGAAAACATACCGAACCGAACCGTACCGAACCGTGACACAAGTGTATCGTATCGAACCGAACCGTGAATTTTGTGAACCGTTACACCCCTAATATATATATATATATATATATATATATATCATTTTTTGGCCAAATTGTGCTGTCAATAAAAAAATATATCACAAAATTGCAATAGGACTTTTGGTAACACTTTATTTCCATAGTCCACTTTAGACATTTTACTAACTATAAGTAACTTAGTAACTACCGGTCATTAGAGTATTAGTAGACTGTCTGCTTAATATCTGCTAAGACTTTATTTTGATGATCCCCAACAGATATTCTACTGACTATGAGTTACTTTGCAAGTACATGTCAACTTACTCTAACCCGAATCCTAACCCAACAGTCTACTAATACTCTAATGAGAGTTAGTTGATGTAGTTGCAAAGTTACTTATAGTTAGTAGAGTATTTAAAGTTGGCTATCGGGAATTTATTTTTTATTTTTTCAGATCGTGTTGCCCTACCTAACCCTAAATCTGCTTCTGTGAACACACACATTCTTTAATAGTTTTAGGACTCAAGTCAACAGACATTTTGACCAAATGTCAAGTGTAATGTTTTGTGCTGTGTTTTCTGCAGATGATGAATACCGAGATTGGGATGCGCAATGAGGAAATTCAGCAGTTGAAAGACGCCATTGCGGATCACGCTGCCACGAATGCCTCTTTGCAGGAGGCTCTCCTTAAATACAAGCAGGAGCTGAATGACTCCCAGACACACCTGCTTTCTCTGGAAGAGGTGAAGAGGACTGAGACTTTGAAGTGTATGGCCACACAGGACAGCCTTGAGTCTTCTACAAACCGTCTTCAAGAGCTTATGGACGAAGTACGTCGCCTCAAACAACAGTTGGAAGATATTGAGAGGAAGAAGAAGGTCGTGGAAGAGCGTTATACGTTTTTGCAGGAAGAACATGATCAATCCATGCGCAAGAAAGTCAAAGAACTCGAGCAGGCCAGCTGGGCTAAGCTAGATCTAGAGAAGACGGTGTCTGAAAGGACCCGAGAGCTGGAGCGTCTGCGCAAGGAGTTGGATGACGAGGCTCAGCGCTTCAAGGAGGCGCAGACGGAGCTGGCAAAGGTAAGGCAGGAGCACAGCATACTGATACGAGAGGTGAAACAGACCTACGAGTCTCAAATCCTCATTACTCAGACCAGCATGCAAAAGCTTTCGCAGCAGAAGGAAAGTGATTCTGCCTCCATGCAGCTGGAGATTGAAAGAGTAGAGGGAGAATCTAGGGAGTTGAAGGAGCAGCTGCAAAGGCTTCGTCTCTCCCTCAACCAAGAGGAGCTCGAAAGGAGACACTTGGAAGAGGAGGTGCAGAGACTTAGTGCTTTGAATACAGAGGAAAGCCGAAAGAGGCATGAGCTGGAAGCTCAAGTCCAGTCGATGCTTAGTCAGAAACGTGAAGCAGACAACAAAACAAAGGAGGTACAAGAGAGCTCTAATCGGACATTGCAGGAGAAGAGTAGTGAGATCAACTGTCTCACACGGTGTCTTGAGGAGGAGCGGCATCTGAAAAGATCTTTAGAGACTGAGATAAGGCGACTGGAAGGGGTGTTAGCCGACCTCAAAACTAAGAACGAAGCCTCGAATGGGGAGTTGGTGCAGCTTCGCTCCTCCCACAGTCAATTGAGCCTCATCCGGGTGGAGTTGGAGGCCCATGCCCTTGAGAAGGGACGGTTTGAACAAACTATCGCACGCCTACAAGCACGCATTCAAGAGCTCCAGGAGGAGCTGAAGCGCCTGGAAAGCGAGTTGGAGAAACAGCGGAAAGTGGCAGAAGAGGAGGCCAGCAAGCGCAGGAGAACGGAGACGCAACTTGAAAAGAGTAGCCAGGCCATGCGGGAGTACACCACTACAATCACCACACTGCGTAAGAGCCAGGAAGAGACCAGTCTTGAGGCAAAACATGCGGATAACGAATCCAAGCAGTTGCAGGAGGCCTTAGACCGTGCTCTGAAGGAGAACAAAGCTTCTTCTCAGAGCTTGGCTGCCTTGAAAGCTGAAATGAACACTTTGAAACTACAGCTCACGCAGGAGCAAGGGCGCGTCCAAGACTTCAACCAGCGCTACGAGACCCTTCACCGTAGCATGGAAGAAAAGACTTGTGCATTGAACATAGGCACTGCTGAAACTGAGCGCCTGCAGAGGCTCACCGAAACTCTTACTAAAGATCGCCTCCGCCTGGAAGAGGAGTTGCGCTCCGTGCGTCTAGAACACGAGGAGCTGCTCAAAGACAGAAACCGTGGAAATCGGGAAATGGCTGAGCAAGTCACAGCTTTGCAGAAACAGCTTGAGTCCAGCCAGCGTGCCGGTGCAGAGCATGACAGGCTTATGCGACAGCTCTCCCGAGAGAGAGAAAAACTGCAACTGGAGATAGAAAATGTACAAAAACAAGCCAGAGAGGTACTAGGATAAATAGAAACTAGAGTTCTCGAGTTTTATCCTTAAATTCTGTAGATTAAGATGTAGCTGGCTGCATGCATCTCTCTCTCTATCTCTCTCTCTCTCTCTCTCTCTCTCTATCTCTCTCTCTCTCTCTCTCTCACTGCATTCTGAAAATGGTTATTCTTGACATGGCCCACTAAGAATCTGCACCATTTTTGCACGTCTTAATGTGCATGTTTCATCTATCTCTGCACCTCACCCTGCAGAATAATCAGATTTGCATCTTAATTACCTTACAAGCTTCCATGCTGCACGCTTTTTTGCATTATGAGCAACAGCATCCAATCACATACATCCACATTCAGATGACACTTAATGTATTTGTACAGTCTTGTCCAAACCACCTCTGAGATGCATCACTTTAGCCTCAATCGTTTGTGGCATCCTCTGTGATTTTGATCCTTTAGAACAGGGATGTCAAACCCTGGTCCTGGTGGTCTACTGTCTTGTAGCTCTAATTCTAATCAAACACACCTGAACCAGCTAATCAAGGTGTTCAGAATTGCTTGAAAATAACAGGTAGGTGTGATGGAGCATAAGGATGCCCTCCAGGAGCAGGTTTGGCTATCCCTTCTTTAGAAGCTAAGCCATGTAGGCTACTTAGCTTGAAAACCAATCAGTTCTGTTTTATAATTGACAATGAATGCAACAAATCTTTGTCATATCTGAAAAATCATATACAGAAATATCAACTGTGAAATATACAGTACAATACTTGAAGTGGATCAAACCCTTCCATTAAAGTTATACATCATTTTTTAACAAGACCCATTCTTGTCTTAGGACAACTTTGATTAACTTTTTTGATCCACTTCAAATGTTGACTACTGTTTTTTAAATGATAGAACACTGATTTTATTTTTTACATTTTTGTTGCAGACTTCCTCCGTGATCCAGACGTCCCAATCCCAGTGCAGCAATCTACAGCAAGAACGAGATGGTCTCCTCAAGAAAACGACAGCAATGGAACAGGAAATGATGCGCTTGAAAAGGCTGGAAGACGAGCTAGCACGAATCAAACTCTCACTGGAGTCTGAAATACGTCTCAAATCACAGATGCAGGAGGATAATGAGAGGATCAAGAAGGAATTTACCCAGTGGAAGAGCAAATGTGCGATTCACGAGGAGCAACTTCGACAGCACATCTCAGAGCGCTCTGGCCTGGAGGGACAATTTAACTCCGTCAACACCGAGATGGAGAGGTTGAGGACTCATCTGATGGACGCTGAAGAACGCTACAGGCTGTTGTTGCAGAACATGGAACGAGAAAGGGGACAGATGCAGGCGCTGCAGAAGGAGTTGCAGAGACTGCAGGAGAAACCAGACGCTGCTGCCAAATACACTCAGACAGACCAAACCGATGACTCCTCACTGGTCTTCGAAGGCGTCCGCAAGAAGGTCACGGCACAGCAACTACGTGACTGCGGTGTGATTGACAAGGTGACATTTGAGCAGTTGATGAATGGCCAGCGGACTGTTCAGGATGTATCTGTTGACATCAGGCTCAATCTTAAAGGCACAGGAGCCATTGCCGGGCTGGCAGCAGGACCTAAAGGCAAGATGACCTTCACGGAGGCCAAAAAACAAAAGATGATTTCAGACGAGAGTGGAAACATGTTGCTGGAGGCTCAAGCTGCCACAGGGTTCATCATAGATCCCCGAGCTAATGTGAAGATGACTGTTGAGGAGGCTTGTCTGAATGGACTTGTGGATGAAGCTAACAAGCAGCAGCTGTTGATTGCAGAGGCCGCCTGTGTTGGGTTCAGGGATCCCAAAACTGCAAAACTCCTGCCAGCTAGCCAAGCCATGAAAAAAGGAATAATCGACCGGGAAACAGCTCTGCGTCTCCTGCAAGCACAAGAGGCGGCGGGAGGCATCCTTGATCCTATCCTTAGCGTCTACCTCTCCAAAGATACTGCCATGGACCGTGACCTTGTTGATGAGGATCTTTATCAAGCTCTAAATGCCAGACCAGATTGCTACATTGATCCAGACACTGGTCTACATGCTAGCTATGTTACTGTCAAGAAGCGATGCAAGGCTGACCTCAGCACTGGCTTGCTCCTGCTTCCGGCTCCAGAGAAACCCTTGACTGTACAGGGACTGCGTAGCGAAGTTAACGTATCGGCTTTGGTGGATGCAAAATTGCTGGAACCTTCGGACGTGGATCATCTGAGAGAGGGCAAGATTACCAGCCAAGACATTGAACACAGGCTTCGGGCTTATCTCAGAGGGTCAACTTGCATTGCCGGGATTTATGACGAGGCCAACGACTGTACCTTGCCTATCTACCAGGCCATGAAGAATGGGCTTCTGCGACCAGGCACTACCTTGGAGCTTCTGGAGGCCCAGGCCGCCTCAGGCTTCATGATTGATCCCATTCACAATGAGTACTATACAGTCGAGGAGGCCTGTAAGAAAGGACTGGTGGGTGTGGAGTTCAAAGACAAGCTTCTGTCCGCTGAGAGAGCAGTAACTGGGTACAAAGACCCAGGCACCAACAAGATGATTTCCCTGTTTGAAGCTATTGAACGAGGTCTCATAGAGAAAGGTCATGGCATTCGCCTACTTGAGGCTCAGATTGCAAGTGGTGGCATCATTGACCCTAAACACAGTCACCGAATTGATGTTGCTGTGGCGTACCAAAAAGGCTACTTTGATGAGGAGATGAACCAGATTCTTAAATATGAAGGAGATGACACAAAGGGTTTCTTCGACCCAAACACTGAGGACAATTTGACCTACTTGCAGCTAAAGAGCCGCTGCATCGCAGACAAGACGACGGGACTGGTGCTTCTGTCTCTTTATGATAAGAAAAAGATGCAGCAGAAGAACTCCTCGAGGAAGAGACGGGTACTGATAGTTGATCCAGAAAGTAATAAAGAAATGACGGTACGTGAAGCCTACGAGAAGAAGCTCATAGACTACGAGACCTTTCTGGAATTGTCTCAGCAAGAGTGTGAGTGGGAAGAAACTGTAATCACTGCTGCCGATGGCTCAACCAGCACAGCTATAATGGACATGCAAACAGGCATTCAGTACGACTTGAAAGAACTGCTTGCTAAGGGAGTGATTAGCCAAGATGTCCTTGATAAATACCATTCGGGAAGTGTCACCCTTACTGAGTTGGCAGATATGATCACCAAAAAGGCAAAGACCCTCAGCAAACCCCTCAGCTCCTCTGTGTCCTCATCATCATCATCATCCTCATCCCAGATGACCATGAAAAGTCAGACAATCAAAACCGAAACTGTTAAAACAGTCGAGAGCATCTCCACTCTGCAAGATCCATTCTCAACAAACTCCTCCAAGCATATTTCCAGCATGTCAGTCAGACTGACCCCATTAGTAGAAATAATTGAGGAACAGAATCCAGTTGGAGCAATTTTTGACACAGAGAAGCTGGAGAAGATCAGTGTGTGTGACGCTATGAAGCGAGGAATCATCGATTCCATCACAGGACAACGACTCCTGGAGGCACAAGCTTGCACCGGTGGGATTGTGAACCCTGAAAACGGTCGTCGCATGTCTATTCAGGAAGCGACCCGCGTCGGTGTCCTCGATGAGGAAATGGCTAACAGGATAAAACCTGCCCAGAAAGCGTATATTGGTTTTGAAGATGTGAAAACCAAGCGTAAAATGTCTGCCGCCGAGGCCGTCAAAGAAAAGTGGCTTCCGTACGAGGCTGGCCAGCGCTTCCTCGAATTCCAGTATTTAACCGGCGGGCTTTTCGACCCAGAGCTCGGGAGCAGACGTTCACTTGAGGAGGCTTTGCAACTAGGCTGGTTGGACATGAGAGCGGCTCAGAGACTCCAGGATTCACGACACCACCCAAAAACCCTGACCTGCCCCAAGACCAAGCTGAGGATATCCTACAAGGAGGCTCTGGAAGGTTGCATGAACGAGGAGAAGACGGATGTCCGAATGCTTCCCGCCGCCACGGTTTCATCACGGGGAATCAGCAGCCCCTACAACCTCTCCAATCCAGGATCTGCCTCGGGATCTCGGAGCGGATCCCGTAGAGGCAGTGTGGATTACAGTTTATCCCCTTCTTCCTCGTCTAAATACAGCAGCTTTAGCTACAGCAGAACCTCTTTCAGCTCCAGATCACTCTCCTAAACAAACATTTTGTACCGTGCAACATTATATAACACAATTATCCATCAAAGTATTTTAAGATAACAGCACGAGAATATTAGTATCGTTAATAATTATTGGAAATGTGGATGATTTTTTTTACCACCTTATGCACATGTTTGGAAAACTAAAGAAAAACCAATTGCATTTCTTAAATCTATATTGAATGTATTAATCTGGTAATATACACCTTTAATTTAGCATGTTTGCTCACATTCTGGGGGTTTATCTGCTTCTGATTTTATTAAACAGATATGAAAGTTGTTTATAACACTAGATGGGTAAAAATGTCATTTTCCTGGTTTGGTTTTTACACTAATACTGTTGAATTGCTGTATTTTTTCTAAAAGTTTCAGTGCCTTCACTTTACCTTTTGTACTAGCCTGAGTTACTCAGTGAAGTTAATAACTTACAGTGTCTGACTTCTTTTTTCAGCTTCATTGCTCAAATAAAGTAAGACCTTATAAAATGTATGGCTTGAATGAAGAATTATTACCATGGTTGCACTTTTATAAGATTTTATATTTAGGATCTAAAGCAGAGTATTTCCATGCTCAATAAATTCTAATCCAGGCCTAGCATCACAATGTTTACTTCCAAATGTTTAAATTGAAAACTAATACATTTAATTCTGTTCAATTTTATTAGTGGTTAGAACCAAACAAAGATCTAAACCTCTCTAAAGATATTCTCATTGGCCCCTTTTTTCCTGAAACTATCCAGTAAATGCCAGCCAGAATATACATGCTTAAAGACAGAAATAGTTAATATACTCTATATGCTGATATATTTATGTCAGTATGAACTCTGCTCAATTCAACCTTGTAGTTCAGGTCTAGAGATGAAGAGTGGGTCATGTAGTACGGATCCTGTTCTGAAGATTTAAAGGTATGAACAATATTATTAATTATAACACAAAATTGTAAACTAACCAGCTTTATGCTTGAAAGACTTATGCCAAGAAGCACTATGGACAGTAACAATGCTCCTGTTGTGAAAAACGCAGTATCCACACACACACATTGTGTTTTCATGTTTTATGGGGACTCTCCATAGATGTAATGATTTTAATACTGTACAAACATTATATTCTCTCCCCCTTAACCTATCCCTAAACCTACCCATCAGAAAACCTTCACCAAAACCTTTTCCCACGTGGCTGTCTGTTCCCTAAAATGTATGATCTCAGATTTTACTATCCTTGATTGGTCCCCAAAATGTAATATAAACCTATACACACACACACACACACACACACACACACACACATGCACATTCTCTCTCACACACACTCATGCACACACTGACTCACGCAGACACACACTTTTATAAGCATTATAATATGTATCATAACTGAAATCTGTGTGTGCAGAGTCCCCATAAAACCTTAAAACACAGTGTGTGCGTGTGTGTGTTTTCCGTTCACATGCATGGGACTCTTGTTTCCCTGGTTCTGTTTATGGATCTCATGTTTGGTGATATAGAACTTTCATTTCCAAAGAAGCGAAAGGAAACCTGTCATTCCTTTGCAGTGAATTAATCGAAACCACATTCAGAATATGTCTGGTATTCTTAGAGAAGTATTTTCGCAGAGTTACAGGTTTAACTTCTTAGAATCAAGATGTGTTTAACTTTCATTTTACAGGAAAAAGAGTAAACAGTTGACCCTAAGTTTATACAGACAATAATAATTTCCAAAGTGTAGAAATACATGAAATATGTAATTTTTTTAATTAAGAAAATTAGTCTTAAAAAAGCATAACAGGAGAAGATGCCATGACTTACCATGTTTGCTGATTGATTCCAACTTAATATCA
This sequence comes from Leuciscus leuciscus, assembly GCF_965113295.1. Taxonomy (NCBI): domain Eukaryota; kingdom Metazoa; phylum Chordata; class Actinopteri; order Cypriniformes; family Leuciscidae; genus Leuciscus; species Leuciscus leuciscus. The sequence continues at coordinate 2,592,485 of NC_138743.1, forward strand.
CCTTTATTTATTTAATACAGATTGTTTCAAATCAGATTTACAGTGATAACAGGAAAATGATTCAGCAGCTCTAAAAAAAGTTCAGTGTTGATTCAGTTCTATTGTAAAGATTATCAATTGTTTAATTAGTTAATTTAATCTAATAAAGCAGCTCTGGAGAAGACAGTGATGTCGTCCAATAGTGTCAGTGCAGGCTGATCAATAATATTGTTGAATGTTAAGTGTCCCCAACTAAGCAAGCCAGAGGCGACAGTGGTAAAGAACCCTGAGCAGAGGACTTGTTTGGTTCTTGTGGTCTTTGCTGGGGATCTGTGCCGATGGCTGTCGTGTTTCAATGAGGTCTTCACAGGGGAGAGTCTAGTACAGTCTCTGCTGACATTCAGGGCTGCGTTGTGGCTACCATCTGGTCTGGATACGGCCCGGATCCGGCTGACTACATCATGAGTTGTGGTCGTGTCTAGGCGCAGGTCCACTATCTGGTCTGGATACGGCCTGGATCAGGCTGACTACAATAAACCTCGGGATAAACACAGAGACTAATATTAGCGTAGATGCCATTCTTCTTACGATGTAACGAGTACATCGGCTGTTGTAGGTGTTCCAGGTTCCGGCTGACCTGATTTATCCTGCCTAACAATCATTTAACTGATTTGAATAAGAGAAATGTATAATGTTCTATGTGTATGGAAGGTTTAAGAGATGTGTTTAGCCTAGATTTAAACTGACAGAGTGTGTCTGCTTCCCGTACAAAGTTAGGAAGACTGTTCCAGAGTTTTGGTGCAAAATAGGAAAAGGATCTACCGCCAGCAGTTGATTTTAATATTCTAGGTATTATCATCAACTGGCCAGAATTTTGAGATCGCAATAGACGTGAAGGACTATAATGTGTTAAGAGCTCTCTCTAGTACTAGGGAGATAAACCATTTAGTGCTTTGTAAGTAATAAGCAAGATTTTAAAATGTGTAAGATGTTTAATAGGGAGCCAATGCAGTGTTGACAGAACCGGGCTAATATGGTCATACTTCCTGGTTCTAGTAAGAACTCGAGCTGCTGCGTTTTTTGGACCAGCTGTAGTTTGTTTATTAAGCGTGCAGGGCAACCACCCAGTAGAGCATTACAATAATCTAGCCTTGAGCTCATGAATGCATGAACTAACTGTTCTGCAATTGTCATTGAGTGCATATCGTAATTTAGATATATTTTTTTAATACGTAATGTTTTCAAATAAGCCTGAAGGACATGATAAACTGAATAAGGTGTTTAATTAGGGTGACCGCTGAACTCTGCATGGCTGTGGCTGTCATGTTTTAAGTCCAAAGATGATGAAAATAAGCCAGGGGTTAAAAAATAGCTGTTATGTTTATTTAAAGGGATACTTCACCTCTGGAAAGATGAATGTGTATTTAAAATAGGTCATTTATGTAGAAGAAATGTGAAATTATTTTTGAATTTGGAGCTTTCTAGACTGAGAAAAGCCAGAAAATGTATTTTTGGCTTATGTGGATGAAAGACAACAACTCCCAGAATGCACTTGCTTCGCTGCCCTAGGAGGCCACTCCCAAGCCGCGCCTACCGGTAAGAGAGCGCAGTTGAAAACAACAAGGCTAGGCTACTAATGAGACTCCGTGACGAGTTTGCCAGGATTTTGAGATCGCCCAAAATGTCCTGGTTTCGGCTATTGCGTTGTACGGTCGCCATTCATTATGTTTACTGTGGCGAGCAGGACGAGACTGAGGGCCGCGGGAGAATGGCGCGCGGCCAGTGGCGTGATTACTGAGACGCACCGATCTCGTATCTCTCACGGAGGAGCGGGAATTTTCTTAGCAATGTTAAAACGCACATCAACCGATCACTTGTTTAGCGTTCATGTAAACACTACATTCAGATTCACCAATCGGAATGAATTCAGTTAGATTGAAACAAAATGTGTGCATGTAAACAATGAATGGCGACTGCAGAAAGCAAAAGCCGAATTCCGGACATTTTGGACGATCTCAACGGCGGACATGTCCGGGAAAAAGAGGACGGTAACCCCTGCTACTCAGCTTTCTCCTACTAGGCTACTCAGTTTTCTCCACAGAACAAGAGCCTGTTAGCTTAGCTTCCAAAGAAAGACGTCTGACACTGTGTACATTCTGTGAGTGAGATCCCTCTATGGGCGGGTTGAGAACATGCGGAACGAGCTCCTCCTACTGGCTGTAGTCTTTAGCCTCTGGACAAAAAATCCTCCGATGACGCAAAATGACGATTTTTGCATCATCTGAGGATTTTTTCCAGACAAAAAATACATAAATCTCTCATCTCAGGGGGATATGAGGGTAGAAAGCACGGTAATTCGAAAATACTACAGGTTTTCTACTAATGCAAAGCTTATAATGCTAAATCCTGAAGTATCCCTTTAACAAGAAAACTCAGATAATCCAATACACCAAAACTCAACGAAGCATACTAAGCACAAACAATACTGGACAATGAACTGAATGAACATAAGGAAAGATACAGGCTACAAGTGATAACGAACTCAAGTACAAAAGCTAACTGACCCTTCACAGGGAGTTTGATTGACAGGCGATCTGACCAATCATAATCCGCCATCCGCCGAATCCGCCATTTTTGTCCGACAAAGCAGTCAGGAGAGTTAACTGTTAGTAGATTAATGTCAGTGGATTCGAATTTGAAAAGCGGAGTGTGTTGTGTTCTCTCAATGGGGTTTAATAATGCATTGAGTTAGTGTTCAGGAATGCATAGAGTTCGATTGTGCTGGATCATTCTGTTATGCCTGACGAATGTATGCGTTCATTTACTTGGGTCTGAAAAGACAGTGAAATGGTAGTAAAAGTGATGATAAGTTGACGCTACTCCCTGTGTCAGTGTGATCCTTACCCAAACATAACATTGGCGACGAGGATGGCTGATATCGCTCTACCACCTCCTGGCTCCTTTCCTCGCTCTACCTGGTGAGCCTCCGATTTCCTGGACTCGCTGGTTACAGTCCTTCGAGACTTTCATCTTGGCAGTGGGGCTGACTGACGTGAGCACAGCCCGCAAAAAGGCGCTGTTACTGCATTGCTTGGGAGCCGAGGGTCAGCGTGTGCTGGGAACACTTGAGTCAGGTGCCACAAGCGATTATGACACAGCCGTGGAACTACTGACCGCGCACTTTGCGGCCCCACAGAGTGCGCTCTTGCGCCGGTTTCTGTTCCGCCAAAGACAACAGCTGCCTGGTGAGTCAGTGCAACAGTACGTCGCCAACTTGCGTGGATTGGCCAGCACATGCAAGTTCGGTGCGTTGCAGGACGAAATGATTCGCGACCAGTTAATTGAACAAACCAACAACGCGAAAGTACGTGAAACTCTGCTATTAGAACCGGATGATTTATCACTGTCCCGAGCAATCACGATTGCATTACAAATAGAGAGTGCAGCTGCATGTGCGTCGGCGCTGACTAAACAGCAAACAATCACGGATTACCCAGCCCCCTCCCCGTGCCCCCATCAATATTACAGCCCGGCCAGAACGACACATTGGCGGCAGCAGACTCCTCTGCAGTTATGCTACTGAGACGCCCGCAGCGGTCTCGGCCACGCCCACAAACACTAGCGTCACGGCCCTGTGATAACTGTGGATCTTCATCTCATCCGTCTAGAGCACAGAACTGCCCAGCCCGTGGCCAAACATGTCGCAACTGTGGCAAACGCAACCATTTTGCTTCAGTCTGTCGCTCGGCTCCAGCTGAGTCACCCACTATAATTCACAATGTCTACTGTGGACCAGTCTCATTTAAAGCATGCTCAGTGCGCCTAAATGATGTGTGCATCCCACTGCTTTTGGACACAGGTGCCAGTGTGTCTCTCTTGAACATGCACACATACAGATTTTTTTTCAGGTCGCTGCCACTTCCGCCACCCTCTGCTTCACTCTGTGGCTATGGCGACTCAAAGATTGACCTAGTGGGTTCCCTGCAAGTAACTGTTGGGTATGGCAACAAATTGGTACCCGGCTTTACCTTCCATGTTGCCCGTCGCGGGGCCAATCTGATGGGTCTGGATTTGTTCTCGGCTCTGGGATTCTCCCTAGTGGACACAAAGGGAGCTGCGATCTTGACAGTCTCCACGCCTTGGCAGCAAAAATGGCCGTCCCTGTTTGAAGGCTTGGGTTGCCTCACTGCTTTTGCCCACCAACCTCTCCTGAACCCCGCCGTTAAACCAGTCATTCAACCACTTCGCCGCATTCCTCTGGCTTTCCGTGATGGTGTCTCAGCTGAACTTAAGCAGCTGCTGGACGCTGGTATTATCGAACCAGTGGATGCGTCGCCCTGGGTTTCAAACCTGGTGGTAGCTCAGAAGAAATCAGGGGCCCTACGGGTGTGTGTCGACCTGCGAGCAGTGAATAAGGCAGTGATCCCGGACAGGTTCCCACTGCCTACCTCTGAAGAGCTCACTGCTCAGTTCCATGGCTCAACTGTGTTCTCTAAACTAGATCTCAGACAGGGCTACCTACAAGTGCCGCTCCACCCCAGCAGCAGAAACCTCACAGCCTTTGTGACCCATGCAGGTGTGTTTCGTTATACACGCATGCCGTTTGGGCTTAGCTCCGCCCCCAGCTGCTTTCAAAAAACCATGGTGTCGGTGTTGGCTGGTATACCGGGGGTGGCCATTTACCTGGATGATGTGGTTATCCATGGGCCTTCCCCTGCGAGTCATGATGAACGCCTCAGCAGAGTTTTTGCAGCCCTAGCTGAACACAAACTAACCGTCAATGCTGAAAAATGTGTTTTCTCTGCACCGACCATTGAGTATGTGGGTTTCCGACTGTCGGCGGATGGCATCACACCACTTCAGTCAAATGTAGACGCTATACTGGCAATTCCTGAACCCAGCTCGGCTGCACAGGTCGCCTCCTTCTTGGGCATGACGGGCTACCATTTGAAGTTCCTCCCACATTATTCTGCTACCACTGCCCCATTACGGCGTCTGCTGCGTAAGGATGAGCCTTGGATATGGTCACAGGCATGCTCTGAGGCAGTGCGGGCACTCAAGGTGCAGCTAACCACAGCTCCAGTGTTGGCTCATTTCGATATCTCTAGCCCCACCTTGGTGACCTGCGATGCGTCGGCAACAGCCATAGGAGCAGTATTGTCACAGACTCAGCGGGGCGTGGAAAAGCCCATCGCCTTTGCGTCGCGGGCCCTCAATCAGACGGAGCAGCGGTACTCGGTGGGGGAACGTGAAGCATTAGCCTGCATCTGGGCCTGCGAGAGGTGGCACTTGTATCTCTATGGCCGCTCCTTCACCCTGAGGACAGATCACCAGGCCCTGACTGCACTGCTTTCTACGTCTGGGACAGGCCACAGACCACTGCGGCTACACCGCTGGTCCGACCGTCTTCGCCAGTATAACTTTGACCTGAAGTTCACCCCTGGCAGGGACAACGTTGTGGCTGACCTACTGTCCCGCGCTACTCCACCCCACCCTGCCATACACACACACACCGACACGGACCAGGTGGAACGGGACATTGTCCAGATGTTACACACACCCCTCCAGGCCGTCGTATCATTACAAGAACTGAAGGACGCATCTGAACAGGACCCAATTCTTTCTCAGCTCCGTGTCTATATTCTGAATGGCTGGCCTCAGGAGATATCGGAGGGGCTGGCAGCATTTTCCAGAATAAAGCAGGAGCTGTCCTGCTGGAACGACACCTGTGTGGCACGCGGCCTCTGCACAGTCATCCCCAGCACCCTACGTGCACGTGTCTTGGCAATGTCTCATGAGGGCCACCTGGGTATTGTGAAGTTGAAACAGCGCTGCAGAGACCGGGTTTGGTGGCCAGGGATAGATAAAGACATTGAGGCCTTGGTGAAAGACTGTGCCGCCTGTCTCTTGAGCGGTAAGACGGGTCACCAGGCCCCCCCACCCTTACAACCTCTTGCTTGGCCATCACAGCCCTGGGATCATCTGCAGCTGGACATATGTGGTGAGATACAGGGAGTTCCCCATCACCAACGCTTCCTAGTGGTTGCCTATGACCTGCACTCGAAATGGCCCGAACTCATTGCCACCGGCTCTGTGACCTCTCTGGTCATAATCAACTTTCTGGACTCTCTGTTCTCCCGCTGGGGCCTCCCAAATACTATCACTACTGACAATGGCCCGCAGCTGATCTCAGCTGAGTTCACCTCATACCTCAAAAACAAGGGTATTCGCCACATCCGCACGGCATACTATCATCCCCAAGCTAACGGGGGCGTCGAACGCTTCCACCAGTCACTGAAAAACAGTCTCAGAGCACACCTGTACCAGGGATGGACCTTCTCTCAGGCCATCCGTCACACACTGCTGCACTACAGGGCCACCCAACACTCTACAACGGAGGTCTCTCCAGCTTTCCTCATGCTTGGCCGTGAACTCCACCTTCCCCTTGACAGGCTCAGCCCAGCACTGCCTCAGGGACCACTACCAAGGGTCAAGGCCTCTGTTGAACGCCAGCAGAGGTGGATGAAGCAGAAATTCGATCTCTCAGCACACGCAAAGGTCCCTGACATACAGGCCGCAGATTGGGTCAGGGTTCGCAGGCCCCACAGAGACCACAAACTCGCTTCGTATTGGTCTTCCCCTCTTCAAGTTAGTCATCAGCTGGGCCCAGCCACCTTCTTGCTCAGTGACGGCACGCGGTGGCATGCAAGCCGTCTCCGTAAAGTACCGGCCCCGGCACATACAACAGGCGTCACATCTCAAGCCACACCCTCAGCTTGGCAGAACAACACAGCGATTCAGCCAACACCTCAGATAGCTCCTGCACAGGCTCCAGACATCCCTATCAACCTGCCAGCTGAGATGTGTGCTTGCCCATCACAGGCTGCCCAGCCTCACCCTCGTCTTTCACCGCGGCCTGTTCGCACTCGTTCCCGTCCGGGGCACTTACAGGACTTTGTGTCAACATTTCATGTTTGAAAACCCGTAGGAGGGGGGGAAATGTTGTGTTCTCTCAATGGGGTTTAATAATGCATTGAGTTAGTGTTCAGTAATGCATAGAGTTCGATTGTGCTGGATCATTCTGTTATGCCTGACGAATGTATGCGTTCATTTACTTGGGTCTGAAAAGACAGTGATATGGTAGTAAAAGTGATGATAAGTTGACGCTACTCCCTGTGTCAGTGTGATCCTTACCCAAACATAACAGAGTGTACTGACGTCTTTCCGCGGTTAAAACTACACTCCTTCTGATGTTCATTCATGTTTATTTGATGCTATAAATGAACTAGAAGGAAGATATGATCGGTTCACGAGCAGCTTTAACTGATCAATCGGTCAGACACATTAAAGAGACACAAAACCGAATTTATTGTTAAAAAAAATGACAAAATTTGAAAGTTGAGACTTTGTTTCATATCAAAAGTACCCTGGTCTGTCCTGTCTCGGTGTGTTGTCAGTGTCCTCTCTCCTCCGCGATGTATTTTTCACTGTGTGAAAACATGGTGTGTGTGTGTGTGTGTGTGTGTGTGTGTGTGTGTGTGTGTGTGAGAGAGAGTGGCGTGGATTGTCGGACATAGCAACAGTAACTAAAGGGGGCGGGTCTTTGCGAACGGTCAATTAGCCATAATGAATAACCATAGAAACAAATGACAAACGGGAACATAATAACCAGTTCTGCCACACTCAGTGCAGTATTGTGTCCTAAACTTTCATTTTCAGAGAAATGAAATACATTTTTGTGAACATTGCTTCATGGAAAACCCTCCCCAACCTTTTTCCTGTAAATACTTTTCATAGTGATACATCTGAACAGACAACAGATCTTCTGTTTCCCAAGACACAAAAATGCAGCCTGAATGTTACACCTGCATTTTTGTGTATTGTGCATAGACTGTGGACGGAAGACAAAAATGTATGACACAAAGGATTTTACACCCATTTCTTGGCAAATAAAAGGTGTGCTGTTATTGAAAACAGGCACAACATCTGACTGTTAGCAGAACGGTAAGACAGTTCATGAATTTCACTGTGTAATACAAGTACATTTATTATTTAACTAGCCTAGTGTTTCAAATAGTATTAATAGGTAGGCTAATATATTTTTAAGTTTTAAATAAATGTAATTTTTAAATGTTTTTGTCATTATAGCTATAATTGTGTTATTTTATTGTTATTCATGTTGTGAAGCACATACTTGGAAGGGTGTAGGTTTGCTTTGAAAGCTGGTCAGGGAATATTGCACGGAGGCAGGAGACAGTCTGAGCTTATAATAAAAAAGAAAAAAATTAGATTAAATCCCATTTCAGTTTTGAAAAGGTGTGCATAAATGACATAAAAATAAAAAGGTTTCTGCTCATAAATCATTCTGACTGTACAACCATTGTATCCTTAGAAAGCAGACACTTGAGAGTTTACTAGTCCAGGCTGTTATTAATACATAAAACATAAACAGCAACAACAAAAAATGGATAGAGATAGATCTAAGACCATGTCAAAGTGATTTTTGCCTCTATTTCTGGTTCTTTCGTTCTCCCTCAGCGATTATTTGTATATTCTGAAATTATCCCATTCTTCTATAGATATCTTGATCTCCTTCTCCGTGGCACGGGAATAAAGACTCACAGGGATTCTCTTAACTTATTAACCATTTTGAAACACTCCTCACATAAATATCCCCATTCTAACTGGACAGAAAAAGGAAAAATAAAACTGATAATGTACACCATTCCTTCATCTGAACCCAGCTCCGAAAACAGTGATGCAACCGCAATCCCAACTAACCTTAGAGATTCACTCTCATGCCTCGACGTGGTGTGGTCTGATATGTTCGAGACTGGAGACTCGGCGATTGACTCTGTGAAGCACGAGACTGATTTCCTTAAAGGAGCTCCTCCACAGTGGCTGAATTTTAGCACATCAGAGAACTCGCCGTTTGTAGAAAGGGATTGCTTTAAAGATTTAATTCAGTTAATTGAGAAAGAAAAAAGGAAAAGATGTCTGATCACTGAAGTTTCTTTACAATACCAGCCTGGCAGTGGAGGGTCAACCCTCGCCATGCAGGCGCTCTGGCATTTTCACAAACACCTCAGATGTGCCAAAGTGATCGACTCTGATTTAGACGATAAAAAGCTGCCGAAACAAGTGGTGGACCTTTTTCTCCTGTCTAATGAACAACATGCAAGACATGATCCGAAAACCGTGCTCCTGTTGCTGGACACCAAGGAAAACTCAAACAATGATCAGCCAATCAAGAATTCTCTCTGGAAAAACCTGACCGACGAAATACGTACGAGGGACATCAGTACACACACTCCAGCTGTGATCATTTTAAACTGCACAACTATAACTGGTCCAGGAACAGGCAGTGTGGAAATTACAATGACGCTCTCTCCAAACGAGAAAGAGAGGTTTGATCAAAAGAAACTGGAGCTGAATGAGAAATACAAGACAATGTCAGAGAACTTCCATGCCTTCAACATAATGCAGGGAGGTTTCAGGAAAGAGGATGCAGAGAAACTGATCACAGCAGAAATGGTCCAACATGTTAAAAAATATCCAAAGTCCAAAAGCACAAGACTTCTCAGTTTTTTAGCTTTGATAAATTCATACGTCCCAGGCTCACACTTGTCGAAGCTTTTGTGCGAGGAATTCATTGCACAAACAGGCCGTCCCTCCGACGAGGAAAACGGTCCATTGGAAGCAAAATTGGAGCCTTTCATTGATCTCATAGTCACATTCTCAGAAGGAAACCCAAACACCGACTACATACGCATGGCACATCCAATGATTGCTGATGCATGTGTGAAAATGCTCACTCAGAACAAACTGACAAGATTCAACATCGCTTCTGACTTCTTGCACAACATGGTAAAAGGAAAGGAGAGTGATTACATGCGAATTTGCAAGAGAATGTTAATCACAAGGGTCGACACAGAAAAATACAAGTTTTCCAAACTGATTCTTGACCTCACGAGGAATCACGAGGAATGCATTTGTTTGTTGAAGCTGGGTTCAGATTTGTTTACCAATGACCCTTTTTATCCTCAAGCACTTGCACGTTTGTATTACATTTTGGTAAAAAAAGGAAACAAATTTGAAGAGGCAGAAAGATGGGCAAAAGAAGCCATTGCCAGAGCTCCCAAAAAATCGTATATTATGGATACACTGGGGCAGGTTCACAAAAACAACCTGCGGACCATTCTGAAAGAACCAACACGCACAAACACAGATGTGGTTTTGGGCATTGCAGAGTCTGCCGTTACAGCGTTTAAAGATGAAGAAAAAGCAGCTGAGGGCGAGTCAGAAGACAACACCAGTTTCAATAACAGGGGCTACTTTGGATGTCTCCAGGTTTGCAAGATCATGTATGATTTAAGTGCAAAAAACCCTCTGGAACAAAAATACAGTAAGTTCATCAGTGATCACAAAGGTGACGTTGAGAATAAATATAATTTCTTTGAATGGTACCTGGCATTCTCAAGACTAAGGATCAAGAAAAGTGACCCGGACTACCTTCATAATGACACTGAAGAGTGCTATAAGCGATATTTTGCACATGAAGAGCAGACTGATGAAGCCACCCTGAATGAGAAAAGAATGAAGTCTTTTGGAGGACTACTTCATTTCCCCGAATCTGATATCAGTGTGCTTCAACGAAATCAGAGTGCATTTCAAAACCCACAATCTGATGATGAAACCCAGAACATTCTCTACGTTTCTTCCAACATCCTCCTGAGTGTGTTTGATGAGCAGTCTGAAGAGACAGAAGAGCTCCAGGCCAGATTACACAAACTTTGGGTGAGCAAAGAGAAATGCAGAAGCCCAGAGTTTTACCTCTTGATTCTTTTGCTCTTTTGGTTTGATGAAGCGCAGCCAAGAATCCCAAACCCTCCAGACCTGCAAAACTGTGTCCTATATATGCGTGAATCATATGAGAAGAAGTATCAGAAATACCTTCGCGGTCGCTACCTGGTGCCTTTGTTCTTCTTTGGGGATGGGAATGGTTTGCAGAAACTGGTTCACAGCTCAGAACTACAGCCGAATGATTTTCCTGACTCGTTGGAGCTCCTCTTAGACTGTGAAGTTAATTGTCTCCAGCGGATCAGCGGCGAGGTCAAGAATAATCAGGAAGTGTTCGCTATTAGAGATGGGAAACAGATTCAAGTCACTCCTCATAAACCAGCCAGTGTGTACAGACAAGGCCAGGTGTCTTTCTACCTCGGCTTTAACATCAGAGGACCTGTTGCCTTCAACATCAGATATACGTACTGAAGTATCAGAGACTGTAAGTAAAGCATGCTTCATATTTCAGACTATTAAATGTTTCAGTAACACTTTACAATATAGGGTTCATATAGGAACACGCTGACTTTTTGGGACTTTAGCTTATTCACCGTATCCCCCAGAGTTAGATAAGTCCATACATACCCTTCTCATCTCCGAGCCGTAACTGTCTGACGCACCCACCGCTAGCATAGCTTAGCACAAAGACTGGAGGTAAACAGCTCCAGCTAGCATACTGCTCCCAATAAGTGACAAAATAACGCCAACATTTTCCTATTTACATGTTGTGATTTGTATAGTCTCAGCGTTGTACGAATAACAAGGTCACATGAGACACAGCCATCTTCTAACCGTACACATACTGGGAACTATTTTCTCAGAAGGCGAAGCACTGCTAGCTACTTGGGCAGAGTGATTTTTAGCTGTATTTTTATTAACTAACATAAACAAAGATTAATAAATACTGTAACAAATGTGTTGCTCATTGTAAGTTCATGCTGATTCATACATTAACTAATGTTAACTAATGAACCATAATGTAAAGTGTTACCAATGTTTCATGTTTGATTGTGTTTGAAATGTATTTATGTCTCAGTGAAAGATTTTATTCCCTTTTCTCTGCAGAGTTCATGGATTATCACATGAATACTGTCATTCAGAGTGAAACAATCATCTAAATAACATTATTTTTGCATTGTACCCTGGAAATCAGATCCATCAGACTAAATAAGAGAGAGAGAGAGAGAGAGAGAGAGAGAGAGAAAGAGAGGGAGGAAAAAACTTTCCTCTCAGCCTAATGTGAAAAAAGACAAGTATGATGCAATTTTTATCTTTAATCATGTTTATTTAATATTCAGTATGATAGTTATATTTAAATTGTATGATTTATCTGCTCGACTGGGTGACTATGGGGCGAAATGATTCTCTGAACTCAAATTTCACAAATCTTGTCTTTTAGAAAATCTTTTAGAAGAAAAAATAAATAAAAAATGACCAGTTTATATAGAGTATGATACATAATTTAGACATTTTAGAGCATTTTCAGAGGTAAAGAACGTGTTAAGGAAGAGAGAGAGAAAATATGTTTAAAAAATATTAGTAATAATGCTGGTGGTGGGTCGGTGAGTTCAAACTATTTTAATTGTTTTGACCACTAAATATTCAGTCAGTTAGAGAACATTCTCAGTATAGACATTTGAGGTTTTGTTATTCGTTGCAGTGTGTCTATACATGTATTCCAATAAAAGTAATATTACTGTATCACTTGCTGTGCACATATGTTAATATGTTTATTAATATGTCTCTGCATGCAGAATAAAAGAGTAAAAAATAATTACATAGGAAATATGATGTCTCATGGTAATGAGATCAGTATTGTTCATTATTTATGTTATCAGCTGTTCTTGATATTCAATCAACTGGACACAAATGCTGGTTTGATACCACATATCACCCCAAAAGTTTTCATGTTTGTAGGTAAAGTGAGTATCAATAAAGAAGATCATTGAAACAAACTCTGTCTGGTCTTGTCTATCCAATCTTCCTTACTTAATTTTCAGGTTTGAATTTTCAGTTTGGACTTTGATTTTTGATCTAATGTAAAATAACACTGCAGTTTATAAATAAAATATACATAAATATACAAATATACACAATATAGTTACAAAAGTTATTCAGTCAAGAACGATTTTCTATTTGTCTTTTTATGTTTATCTAAATTGAGACATTCCATAGACGTAATGATTTTTATTCTGGAAAAAAATTATATTCTCTCCTATTACACTAAACCTACCCATCACACACACACACACACACACACACACACACACACACAAAGAATATTTAAAAAAACTTAATTATAAAGTATGCTACATTTATTTGTATCATATTGACAGCGAGGGGACTATGAGTATTACTATCTTTACCTTTCTCTGAGCCACTGTGGTAAAGCTAGTTTAACGTTTGACATTCGCTAGACGTTCGGTTTCACACCAATTAAACTATCTGTGCATTTCATGTTTTCAGCTCAAACCACCTCAGACATGCATAAACAAATGCAGCACAAGCCTTATCTCAAGAACATATTAATTAGCCCTATAATTCTAATTAAACATTTTGATCATATGGCATTAGGATATCAAACTAATAGTAAAATGTAGAAAATACTAAAATATCCCTTTTATTGCACAAGGCTCCGTTTTGGGAATTAGCATTTCATATGTTTTATAATAATTTTTCAAATTAAATGTGCGCAATACTGTAAATCCGTTAAACTACAACACCGTTTGACCTAAAGGTATCCAGCTGTAAAGTATTCCAAATATTATTCCCTATAATGCACAAGGTTTGTTTTTCAGATATTATACTGGTAATCTTTTTTAAAGCTTGTTTTAATTGTTTGAATTCCAAAAACAGAGCCTTTTTTTTTTAAAAAAAAAGGATATTTAAAAAATTCTACATTTTACTATTAGTTTGATATCATAATGTCATATGGTTAAATTATTTAATTGATTTATAGGGCTAATTAATATGTTTTATTTCTTGAGATAAGGCTTGTGCTGTGAAGGACATGTGTTTATACTGTACATCTGAGTTGGTTTTTACACAGATAGTTTAATGGGTGTGAAACCGAATGTCAAACGTTAAACTAACTTTACATGAGCCGTGATCTTCTTTAAAGGAAGGAAAGGTAAAGTACTTCTTAGGTGCCGTGATGGTAATACCATGGTACTGTATCAAAGTAATTTAATGCCTTTGTTGTTTTATAGCAACTGTGACACTGATGTGATCTAATACTATAGAGTTCCCATAGTCTCATTATGATTAATAAAGTGTCATCATCATCATCATGATGTTGTTGTGATCCAGCTTGATCATGGCTGAAGATCCTCAGAGGAACTTCCGCTCGGCGTATTATGAGAAAGTGGGATTCAGAGGAGTGGAGGAGAAGAAATCCCTGGAGATCGTGCTGAAGGACAATCCACTGGGTGAGATTCACAGACTGACCGATGCTGTCTCTGGTTTAAGACATTTGTCTGTTTGTTTGTTAAATTAATAACAGTTATCAATAATAATAATAATAATAAGAATTCGTATGATTTTTTTGTGTTTAAAGACCATGCAGAACAGTTTAACTTTTTTTGTTTTACTTTTTAACACTAGTAATAACAGTTATTGGTATTTTTAGGATTAATTTTTCATGCATTTTTAATTGTGGTTTAAGAGTTCAATAAACATGCAAAACATATTTTTTTCTGTTATTTTGACTGTAATAATAAGTTATTATTATTGTTTTATTATTTATTTATCTTTTTATGTTGGTTTAAGTGTTCAATAATCATGCATAACATACATTACTTTTTATAGATTTTTTACTTTTTGACACTAAAAAGTAATAATTATTATTATTATATTATTTATTATTATTTAAAATGTTGGTGTAAGTGTTCAATAACCATGCAGAACCATTTTCTGTTGTTTTAATAATAATAACAGTTATTATTATTTTTAATTCTTTCAATTATTAATGTTCATGCATTTTTAATTGTGGTTTAAGAGTTCAATAGACATGCAGAACAGATTTTTTTGTTTTGTTATTTTGACTGTAATAATAACAGTTATTATTTATTACTTTATTATTTATTTATATTTTTTTATGTTGGTTTAAGTGTTCAATAACCTTGCAGAACATAGTGTTTTTATTGATTTTTTACTATTTGACACTATAAAAAGTAATAATAATAATATTAGTAATAATTAATATTATTATTATATAAATTTGTATTATTATTTTTAATGTTGGTCTAAGTGTTCAATAACCACGTAATACTGTTGACACATTATTTTTAATGTTGGATTAACTGTACAGAGACCATGCACAACATAATTTTACTACTTATTTTTCTTTTTGACAATATAATAATTACAGTTGTATTATTATTATTATTTTATTTTGTATTCATTTTTAATGTTGGTTTAAGAGTTCAGTAACCATACAGAACAGATTTTTAAAGTTTTTGTTATTATTATTTTTTGTTTATCTAAAAAAACACATAACAGATTTTTATTGTTTTGCCCCTTTTGACTTTATAAAAAATAATTATCATTATTGTTGTATTGATTTTTGTGATTTGATTCTACATAACCATGCAAAACTGATTGTGTCTTTTTAAACACAATAATACATAATAATTTCTTGCAACACAATAATAATGATAACTCTTATCATAAGCATCATCTTTGGTTTGTGTGTGTGTGTGTGTGTGTGTGTGTGTGTGTGTGTGTGTGTGTGTGTTTCCAGATGTGGAGAAGTTGAGCACGTTCAGTCAGAGGTTTCCGCTGCCCTCCATGTACCGGATCCACGTGTGGAAAATCTTACTGGGTGAAAACATGAGTGATCATACTGTGGACTAGGGGCCCTATCTTGCACCCAGCGCAATTGACTTTGTACAGCGACGCATGTATCATTCCTATTTTGCACCCGACTTTTCCCTCCACAGACGCACGTCGGTAAATGCATTTGCGCTCCCCGGGGCGGTTCAGCGCAAAGAGGAGGCGTGTTCTGGCGCAAACGTTCCCTGGTGCTATTTTGCAGGTTTAGAAAACAATTCCTCCACAGACCAGGAGAAACCTAGTCTAAAGTCAGTGGCGCGTTGCGCATGTTATTCATATGCTATTTTAAGGGCGCATGTGTAACGGTACGTTCACACGGGGCGTCAGCGTCAACGCTTCCCATTGACTTTGAATGGGTGACGTCAAGCGTTGCCGAAAAGAATTGTGGATCCGTCAGCGGCGCTTCACTGGCGTTGCTCGCGGCAGAAGTTGAGAATTTTTCAACTTCTGCCACGAGCAACGCCAGTGAAGCGCCGCAGACGGAAGCGTCAGCCAATCAGGATCGCTCTATGCAAATACAGTAGCCAGGCGGCAGCCAATCACGACAATGAAGCTTGTTGTTGAGTTCCTGTCTAATTTCATTGGCTGACGCTGCTATGACCATGGCGTCAGTGCCAAACTTCAGCCACGCCTTCCGTCAAGCGTTGACGCTGACGCCCCGTGTGAACGTACCGTAACGGGTACCGTGGCGACGGCACCCGAAAGGGACAGATTATTCTCCTGTAACACACAGGAGAGAAACGAGGAGACAGTGTGTCACGTTCAAGCTCTCTGGAGTAATTTATTCACAATGTTCATTAAACAAATCTCTGTTTCTCAGAGTCACATTATGCTTCACATATCACATTTTCAATGTCTTCTTAACATTATAATGACTTTCAGTGTTCATGTCAATTCACAATCTGCAATAAAATAAACTTCTCAATTTCACATTCATGTTCACTGACTCTGTATTTTTTTATATTTCACACTATTCATCAAAAAAGAAATACAAAAACCATAGTAATATACCTCAATTACTTCTCTTAAATGATTAAACATTTCTAATCACAATATTTTACCAGTATCACGTTAATACGATGCTGCAAATCACTCTCAGAATTATTAATATACTTCAAATATAACTTTAAACCTTATTTAACACATTAACCATTATCAATTGACATTCAAAACACATGTATAGTACATTAAACAATACTTATTAACCTTTAGAGCTTATAGAATACCTTCATGTGCATTTGTATAAGGAAAAATGTATATTTTTAACTGACGCGCTCACAAACGTTGCATGTGCGTTTTCAGTAGGCCGCTAATCGGTCGAGCTTTTCTCTCTCGCTTTAATCAAACTCAAAAACAACCTCTGACGAACATCACTTCTCTAAAACAATTCACTTATATTCTAAACACATTTCAGCATGGTTAAATTCAACTTTAAAGTGTTTTTATACATTTACCCACCTGTAACACACAGGAGAGAAACGAGGAGACAGTGTGTCACGTTCAAGCTCTCTGGAGTAATGAAAAACTCACGACTCGCACAGCTTAACACCCATCGTTCGACCCCTAACGGTCAGGAGTAGCATTGCACACTTCTCTTTTTTTTTACAAGGAATTACATTAAAATAAAACCCTTCCGAATGTTTCTTTTTCCAAAATAACACAATAACATATTCAAAATGAAACCAATAATTTTGAATATACCTAAAGTACAATTACAATACTTGTGTGATCGTCACACATGCTTGACCATAATCAATGTATGCTTGACCATAATCAATGTAGCATGTGCACAACACGCATACACTTTGATTCTCTCATCTACACACAAACGCAGCAGTTCTCATTTTTAGAAAACCATACATTATTCGGCTGTGAACCGCTCCTGGCGTGCGTCTGGCAAATCTGCCGTTATAATAGCAACCCGCCATGGAACAAGCACACCTGCTCTTAAATGGAATGTGAGATGTCGCTCTGATTGGTTTATTTAACGTTACGCCCAAACCACACCTTTGAGTAATGAAGCTACTTCAGACCAACACATTTTAGATTTGCGTCAGGCGCAAGAGGCATTTATCCCGCCGGGAAAATAGCAACAGCGCCTGAGACCCGCCCACAAAGTTACTTGCGTTTCGCGCTTGATACTTGCGTTTCAGATCGTTAAAATAGGGCCCTATGAGTGTGTGTGTGTGTCTGTACTCTTAACTTTATAAGTTAGCATTAAATACGGTTGCCAACTTCTGGAAAGGTAAATAAGGGACACTCAAAATATTTGTACTGTTTCACACAGTGTCATTTCAGAATCTGCAGTTAAGTGTGTGTATAAAAGGTTCTCACAAATAAACACCTTTGGGTCATTCCTTGTCAAAATCAACCAAATTTCTGAAACTTTCCTGGCTCAAATTTTTCTTTTTGAGACAAGACAAACGTAAATGAAGCCAAATGTTAAATGTCTTGAATGTATATTTACTGAGTAATTCGCTATTTTGTAGAGAGGGTCAAAATGACAATTTTCAAATGAGATTTGGATTTGGTAAAAATGGCTTTAGAAAGATGACAGGATCATTATTTTATTAATACACAGAGATTGTTAGGTCTATTAGTTAAATACTTTTGTAATCTTTGCATTATAAAGATTATAATGATCATTATATGCCAACGGTGACAGTTCAAAAATGTGAAAAAGCACTTGTGTTTTTTACCCCAAGTTTGCATGCCTGTAACTCAAGAAGTATTAAAGATATCTTAATATACATTTAGATTATAATTCTTAACAAACTTGTCTTTTGGTGTCTTAATTTTTAAGGCCCAATGTAGTTCATTTCCAGAGATATGGGGATCTCAATGTGGCTCCATGAGTAAATTTTCAATTTTTCAATGTAGAGCAAATCATTTTAAAACGTATCAAATTTGTTTTCTATCAACACAATTGTACACAATTGCAGGCGTCCATAGTATGGAAAAAAAATTCCCATATGGAACAGACAACAAGATAGTGTCGGCCCGGATTCGGCCCACATCTAGTATGAGTTGAATCATGTACCAGATGTGGCCCGGATCTGGGCCGACACTATGTTGCTGTCTGGGAAGTCAATGGGACCCATCAACTGTTTGGTTACAAACATTCTTCAAAATATCTTGCTTTGTGTTCATAAGAACAAAGAAACCCCTTCAGCTTTGGAATGACAAATGTTTTGGCTAAATAAATTTGGCGCAAGAAGTCTGCATCAATCTTTTTAAGTTATGACAACTTATAATGAAATTATGTTCAACCAACAGATACATTGAGTTATAGGGAACTTAATTTGTAGCATAAATTTACTTAGCCTAGTTCACTCATGAATGGACTAATGTACTTGACCAAAATAATCTGATCTATTTGAGTTCAAATTAACAGCTAGTATAGCACAAACTATATATATTTAATTTGTCTTGTCAATTTAATGAACAATATTAGGCTACTTGTCACACAGCAGCAGAATACGGGTGTCAGTCCTGGATCTGAGTCCTTAATACGGTTTTGTTCACACACAGTTCAGTTATTTACTGGACTGACAACCGTATTCAATAACCGTACATTTTCAGGACTCACAACTAGGGTTGGGAATCGAAATTCGATTCCAATTCTGTATTTCGAATCAGATACTTGTTATAGAATAATGCTATTGGATGATGGCGCCAGCAGTGTGCACGGCGCAGCGTCTCCCGGTTTTATTTTGTTTATTGTGTGTTATTATTAGTTTAAGTTATCAAAATGTCACAGCTCTGTTTGTATACGATCGCCAAACTCTTTTTTCTATTCGTGATCAACATGCTGTCTGGACAACGAATGTTAGTTATGGGAATCAGTCCTCGGATGCACTGCCTTCTACACTCCCAGCTCTGCCGGCGTATTTGCAGTTTACCTCCAGTACAGCTTCGCGGAGGAAACGCCATAGAAGGCGGAGAAAGCGAGGTGGTGTGGTTGCAAGAGCGAGAGCATATCTACGGTCCACGTGGAAAAATGGACCGGGATTTCAACACGACTTCTTCTTACCAACTGTCTGTCCTTCTTTGGACCTCAAGAGGAGGTGGCTACTCCCGATACAACCTGAAGCGGTCATCGCTGTGGATCAGCTGCGTATGCCAGTGGAGGAATTTGTTCCCCGGCGTTCACAAACGGCCAAGCGCGGCGTGGATCTCATGAATCTCCGTTCATTGGCTCGAGCCAAACTACCACACACACAGGACACTGTTCTTAATTTGGCACTGATTAATGTTAGATCATTGTCTAACAAGACTTTTATGTTAAATTACTTTTTTCGATCCCGGGAGCTTGACTGTATGCTTCTTTCGGAGACGTGGGTTCAACCTGGTGAGTTTTTCCCCTTCTCAGAGCTCCTTCCTCCGTCATGCTCTTTCTTTAGCTGTCCTAGAACAACGGGTAAAGGTGGAGGCCTAGCGACAATTTTTAAATCCAGCCTGAACTGTAAAAAAACTCCATGTAATCAATATAAGAGCTTTGAGCTACAACTTTTTGAACTCAAACTTAAATTACACGGATCAGTGGCATGTGCACTCATTTATCGCCCTCCAAAAATTAACAAGGAATTTATTAACGACTTTTCGGCGTTTGTGGCTGGCATTGCTCTAACCTACAATCATTTCTTAATTGTTGGTGATTTTAATATTCATGTTTGTTGTGCTTCGAAGCCTTTGGTCAAGGATTTTTTAAACATTTTGGATTCTTTTAACCTCACTCAATCGGTGAATGGCCCGACTCACAACAAGGGCCATTCTCTCGATCTGGTACTGTCACACAATTTAAATGTGTCCATAAAGGATATTTCAGATGCAGGTATTTCTGATCATATGCCAGTTTTATTTACTGTCTCTTTGCCGTGCTCTCAAAGCAAGTCGTGCTTCCCTATGAGTCAGCGGCGCATAATTAATTCATCTACGGCTTCATTATTTGCTGCAGCATTTGACACCTTTCCAGTAGTGTCTCGAGATATTTCTTCATTCAAGGACATTGAGGAGTTGGTGGCTTTATTTGACTCTACGTGTACTGAAATTCTTGACTCAGTAGCACCGCTAAAGAGCAAGAAGGCTCATTTAAATAGAGAGCCATGGCTAAATGACATTACTCGTGCTCTCAGAAGGGAATGTAGATGTGCTGAGAGGAAATGGAGGAAAGACAAGCTCTATATTTCTCTGGAGATTTTAAGGAATTGCTTGTCCAAATACCAGTCTGCTGTTAAAGCGGCAAAGACCCAGTACATGTCGAACCTTGTGCTAAACAACTGTCATAAACCCCAAGTCCTTTTTAATGTACTAAATAGGATAATTAACCCTCCTGAACACATCGGCATTATTCCTAGCACAATTTTGTGTGACCGATTCTGTGAATTTTTTACTGATAAGGTGTCCAGTATTAGGGCATTAACATGTTGTACTGCACCAGATCCCAGTGTTACACCGTTATGCTTAGGCATATTTGAAAATTTTATCCCAATATCGCTTTTAGATTTGTTAAAGACGGTCCAATGCTTAAGACTTTCTGTCTGTTCACTGGACTGCCTTCCTGCAAAGCTTTTTATAGATGTATTTGACACTGTTGGACTTTATATTTTAAATATGATAAATATGTCTCTTTTAACAGGTTCTGTGCCGGTAACCTTTAAAAAGGCCATTGTACAACCTCTTCTAAAGAAACACAATTTAGACCCCTCTGTCTTGTCTAATTACAGGCCAGTTTCCAAGCTGCCTTTTTTGTCTAAAATATTAGAAAAAGTGGTTTATAAGCAACTTTTACTGCACCTTAAATCAAATAATATATTTGAAAAATTTCAATCAGGTTTTAAATCAGGTCACAGTACGGAAACCGCACTTTTAAAAGTATTTAACGATCTCCTCTTAATTTCTGATTCTGGTAGCTCTGCTGTGTTGGTGCTTTTAGATTTGACTGCTGCGTTCGATACGGTCGATCATAAGATTTTACTGTCAAGACTTGAGTCCTGTGCAGGTATCAAAGGCACAGCTCTGAACTGGTTTGAGTCTTATTTGACTGACAGATCTTTTTCTGTAAATTTCGGACCTTTTTATTCTAAGAAAACTCTAATTAATAGCGGGGTGCCCCAAGGTTCTATCTTGGGCCCAGTCCTGTTTTCATTGTATATGTTGCCCTTGGGATCAATCTTCAGGAAATACAAAATTTCGTTTCACTGCTTTGCTGATGACGTCCAGATATATCTACCTCTAAATTCTAAAACCAATTCTACTGAAGCACTGAGTAACTGTCTGGGTGAAATAAGGGATTGGATGTCACTAAATTTTTTACATTTGAATGACAAAAAAACTGAAATTATAATTTTTGGGAAGCCGGATATCTCAGGTTTAAACAGGGCTATAGGCCCATTACTCCCCAATTACAGCCTATCTGTAAAAAATCTTGGAGTCATTATTGATAGTTCTTTTAAATTAGAGAAACAAATTAGTTCAGTAGTTAAAACAAGCTTTTTTCAGCTTAGACTGTTGGGGAAAGTGAAGCTGTACCTGCCGCAAAGTCAACTAGAAAAAGTTGTACATGCCCTCATTACAAATCGCTTGGACTACTGTAACTCTTTATACTATGGTTTAGATCAGTCGTCTATTCACCGTTTACAATTAGTACAAAATGCAGCCGCTCGCCTGTTGACAGGGAAAAAACGATTTGATCATATTACTCCGGTACTGTCGTCCCTCCACTGGTTGCCTGTTGCTTTCAGAATCCAGTTTAAGATTTTATTATTTGTTTTTAAATCTTTAAATGGATTAGCACCGTCTTATTTAGCGGATTTGCTGACTATGCACACCTCAGTCAGAGCACTTAGGTCAAATGACCAGCGACTTCTAGACTGTCCTAGATCTAGACTGAGAACCAGAGGAGACAGAGCATTTTCCGTTGCAGGACCTAAGCTATGGAATGCTCTTCCCCTTAATATTAAGGAAGTTAGCTCTATTGAGTCATTTAAATCGCTTTTAAAGACTTATCTTTTTGATAAAGCTTTTAATATAATACGAGCTGTGACGTTGTGATGTTTGATTGTAAAAATGTCTATATGTGTTTTAACTATTATTATTATTATTGGGACATTTTGCCTATTTAATTTCTCTTTTTGATTAATTAATATGTTTTATGTTTGGTATGAATTTCTGTACAGCACTTTGTGGCAGTAATGACTGCTTGGAAATGTGCTTTATAAATAAATTTGACCTTGACCTTGAATAAAAACTTTGATTCCTCTTGTGTGCATTTTAATGTTATTTTAAACCATTCAAGCGTAAGAAGACCTGCACACTGTTTTCTGTGCTGCACAAACATCCAGAAGGACGTGCGCACAGAGAGCCGTCTCTCGTATACTGAATAGTGCGCGATACTAAACTGAGTTCTCTTCCGCGTCTTTTTGCACTTGAACGGACAAATACACACAAATATATGTCAAAATATCCTCGTAAACACAGTTGGTTATGTCTTAAGGGAAGGTAAACAATTGAGAAAGTAAACGCATGTGTAACAGTATCAGTATATTGGATCCGTGCATTCACTCTTAAAGTGACAGTAGCCTAATATTCCTGCGATCTCTATAATAACACTAATCAAACAACAAAAGACAAAGAGAAAATTCACTTGCTGTTCTCGACTGAATACTGTAACTGTTGTAACAATATTTTGTAATGTATATTTTATTTATAAAGTGCAGTGTTATTTTACATTTGATCACATGTTTATGTGCCTGAATACCTGAAAATCTTAAAACACTGTTTATTGGACTGTTTATTTTGTTCAGTGGTATTGTAAGAATTGAGAAATTATAAAATGCCGGACAGTCTGGTTGAAGAGCGACCAGACCCTGAGAGAGGACAAAGGACCTCTCTGGAAATTACCATTTAAACTCACCATTTGTGAGGCAAAGTCTCACCTCCGAAACATCCTAATCTACATCTCTCCCCCTCTTCCCCACTCCCCTCTCTCATGCTGAGACATGTGGTCTCAGCATGAGAGAGAGTAAAACACCCAAGAAAGTGTATAGTTTAATGTGAATGATTACCACAGAGTATTTTTCATGTTTGGTATCATTTGAAATGTCTCAGTGCGACTGGTACAAATGTCTCATTTCCAAATAAGTAAAACAAAAGGTAATAAGGTTTTTAAGAGTTTAAAGATAACTGACATACAATGGAAGGTGATCTCCTGGCAAAGGGTCACATACCCCCAAAAGGTGTCAACTCTGAATGCAAATTTCTTTTGTTAGCACATGTTTCCAAGTGAAAGAGGTTCTGACTATATAATGAAATGCAGTAGAGTATTCGGGGCCCTTTCTGTACCTCAGATTGGCCCGTGAGGCTGAGAGTGAGATCTCTCAGCCTCATGTATTTCTTAATGTTGGGTTGCATCTTCTCTTTATCCCAGATCATTTGATGTTATTGTATCGATTATCTTTGAACTGATTATGAAATTGGCATGATACATTTACCTGTACAACTGTTACATTTGATTATTCTAACTGACTTTGACATTATTTTCATTAAAGAGTTAAAAGGAATAGTCAAACATTCGCTCACAATTAATGATCCAAAGATATCATTAAAACCTTTTCATTTATGGAGTCAGATGAAATAACAAGAGAATATTCAAATGTATTACATTTAATAAAAAAATACTTTGCCTCGAGAAAAGGACAGTAACATGTTAAGACCTTCCGCGCAGGTCGAAGCCGGCTTTGGGCCGATCGAGCGCGAGCTTACAGTATTTATTTGTGCGATTGCTAATTTGTTTATCTGTTCTTTTTAATTACTGAGTGTTTACTTGTCTTTAATAATGCTTGACATTTATATTAGTTAGGCTAGTTGTTTTTGCTGTGGTATTTTAAACCCTTGTGTAAGTGTTCTTTAGCCTGTTGATTTTTGCTCATGGTATTCAGCCACAGTCAAATGTTTTATTTGTGCACAGCAAGTGATACTGTAATATTACTTTTATTGTAAGACAACACTGCAAAGGA
>NC_138743.1:2619655-2649655 GCF_965113295.1 Leuciscus leuciscus
GGGTTTCGTCATCAGATTGTGGGTTTTGAAATGCACTCTGATTTCGTTGAAGCACACTGATATCAGATTCGGGGAAATGAAGTAGTCCTCCAAAAGACTTCATTCTTTTCTCATTCAGGGTGGCTTCATCAGTCTGCTCTTCATGTGCAAAATATTGTTTATAGCACTCTTCAGTGTCATTATGAAGGTAGTCTGGGTCACTTTTATTGATACTTGGTCTTGAGAATGCCAGGTACCATTCAAAGAAATCATATCTATCCTCAACGTTACCTCTGTGATCACTGATGAATTCACTGTATTTTTGTTCAAGAGGGTATTTTGCACTTAAATCATACATGATCTTGCAAACCTGGAGACATCCAAAGTAGCCCCTGTTATTGAAACTGGTGTTGTCTTCTGACTCGCCTTCAGCTGCTTTTTCTTCATCTTTAAACGCTGTAACGGCAGACTCTGCAATGACCAAAACCACATCTGTGTTTGCGTGTTGGTTCTTTCAGAATGGTCCGCAGGTGGTTTTTGTGAACCTGCCCCAGTGTATCCATAATATACGATTTTTTGGGAGCTCTGGCAATGGCTTTATTTGCCCATCTTTCTGCCTCTTCAAATTTGTTTGTCTGGTTTACCTCAATGTAATACAAACGTGCAAGTGCTTGAGGATAATAAGGGTCATTGGTAAACAAATCTGAACCCAGCTTCAACAAACAAATGCATTCCTCGTGATTCCTCGTGAGGTCAAGAATCAGTTTGGAAAACTTGTATTTTTCTGTGTCGACCCTTATGATTAACATTATCTTGCAAATTCGCATGTAATCACTCTCCTTTCCTTTTACCATGTTGTGCAAGAAGTCAGAAGCGATGTTGAATCTTGTCAGTTTGTTCTCAGTGAGCATTTTCACACATGCATCAGCAATCATTGGATGTGCCATGCGTATGTAGTCGGTGTTTGGTTTTCCTTCTGAGAATGTGACTATGAGATCAATGAAAGGCTCCAATTTTGCTTCCAATGGACCGTTTTCCTCGTCGGAGGGACGGCCTGTTTGTGCAATGAATTCCTCGCACAAAAGCTTCGACAAGTGTGAGCCTGGGACGTATGAATTTATCAAAGCTAAAAAACTGAGAAGTCTTGTGCTTTTGGACTTTGGATATTTTTTAACATGTTGGACCATTTCTGCTGTGATCAGTTTCTCTGCATCCTCTTTCCTGAAACCTCCCTGCATTATGTTGAAGGCATGGAAGTTCTCTGACATTGTCTTGTATTTCTCATTCAGCTCCAGTTTCTTTTGATCAAACCTCTCTTTCTCGTTTGGAGAGAGCGTCATTGTAATTTCCACACTGCCTGTTCCTGGACCAGTTATAGTTGTGCAGTTTAAAATGATCACAGCTGGAGTGTGTGTACTGATGTCCCTCGTACGTATTTCGTCGGTCAGGTTTTTCCAGAGAGAATTCTTGATTGGCTGATCATTGTTTGAGTTTTCCTTGGTGTCCAGCAACAGGAGCACGGTTTTCGGATCATGTCTTGAATGTTGTTCATTAGACAGGAGAAAAAGGTCCACCACTTGTTTCGGCAGCTTTTTATCGTCTAAATCAGAGTCGATCACTTTGGCACATCTGAGGTGTTTGTGAAAATGCCAGAGCGCCTGCATAGCGAGGGTTGACCCTCCACTGCCAGGCTGGTATTGTAAAGAAACTTCAGTGATCAGACATCTTTTCCTTTTTTCTTTCTCAATTAACTGAATTAAATCTTTAAAGCAATCCCTTTCTACAAACGGCGAGTTCTCTGATGTGCTAAAATTCAGCCACTGTGGAGGAGCTCCTTTAAGGAAATCAGTCTCGTGCTTCACAGAGTCAATCGCCGAGTCTCCAGTCTCGAACATATCAGACCACACCACGTCGAGGCATGAGAGTGAATCTCTAAGGTTAGTTGGGATTGCGGTTGCATCACTGTTTTCGGAGCTGGGTTCAGATGAAGGAATGGTGTACATTATTATCAGTTTTATTTTTCCTTTTTCTGTCCAGTTAGACTGGGGATATTTGTGAGAGGAGTGTTTCAAAATGGTTTCAAAATGGTTAATAAATTAAGAGAATCCCTGTGAGTCTTTATTCCCGTGCCACGGAGAAGGACACCAAGATATCTATAGAAGAATGGGATAATTTCAGAAAAGACAAATAATCATTGAGGGAGAACGAAAGAACCAGAAATAGAGGCAAAAATCACTTTGACATTGTCTTAGATCTATCTCTATCCATTTTTTGTTGTTGTTTATATGTTTTATGTATTAATAACAGCCTGGACTAGTAAACTCTCAAGTGTCTGCTTTCTATGGATACAATGGTTGTACAGTCAGAATGATTTATGAGCAGAAATCTTTTTATTTTTGGTATGTCATTTATGCACACCTTTTCAAAACTGAAATGGGATTAATCACATTTTTTAATTTTTTATTATAAGCTCAGACTTTCTCCTGCCTCCGTGCAATATTCCCTGACCAGCTTTCAAAGCAAACCTACACCCTTCCAAGTATGTGCTTCACAACATGAAAAACAATAAAATAACATAATTATATATAGCTATAATGACAATTTAAAAAAAAAATTACATTTATTTAAAACTTAAAAATATATGACCTATTAATACTATTTGAAACACTAGTTAAATAATAAATGTACAGTGAAATGCATTAATTGTCTTACCGTTCTGCTAACAGTCAGCTACTGTGCAGTTTTCAATAGGAAGAGCACATACCTTTTATTTGCCAAGAAATGGGTGTAAAATCCCACCCACTTTGTGTCTGAAATTGTTGTCTTTCGTTTCACAATACACATGGTTTTTCATGAAGATATATTAACAAAAGTTTATTTCATTTCTCTGAAAATGAAAGTTAGGACACAATAGTACCTGCACTGAGTGTGGCAGAACAATAACGGGTTCTTATGTTCCTGTTTGTCATTTGTTTCTATGGTTGTTCATTATATGACTAATTAGCGTTTGTATTGGGTTTGTAATCTCGCGTATCTTTCCCTCTGTTCATTCAGTTCATTGTCCAGTATTGTTTGTGCTTAGTATGCTGTTTCGTTGAGTTTTGGTGTATTGGATTACCTGAGCTTTCTTGTTAAATAAACCTCACTGCTATTTTTTAACCCCTGGCTTATTTTCATCATCTTTGGACTTAAAACATGACAGCCACAGCCATGCAGAGTTTAGCTTCAACCCTAATTAAACACCTTATTCAGTTTATCAAGTCCTTCAGGCTTATTTGAAAACATTACGTATTAAAATATATATGTAAATTACGATATATGCAGTCAATGACAAATGCAGAACAGTTAGTTCATGCGTTCATGAGCTCAAGGCTAGATTATTGTAATGCTCTACTGGGTGGTTGCCCTGCACGCTTAATAAACAAACTCCAGCTGGTCCAAAACGCAGCAGCTAGAGTTCTTACTAGAGTTCTTACTCTCACAAATACGGAAGTTGTGTGAAAGGTCTATTAGCCCGGTTCTGTCAACAATGCATTGGCTCCCTATTAAACATTGTATACATTTTAAAATCTTGCTAATACTTACAAAGCACTAAATGGTTTAACTCTCTAGTACTTTTTTTTACTCTCTAGTGCTAGGACCTGCGCCTAGACACGACCACAACTCATGATGTAGTCAGCCGGATCCGGGCCGTATCCAGATCAGATGGAGGACCTGCGCCTAGACACGACCACAACTCATGATGTAGTCATCCATATCCGGGCCGTATCCAGATCAGATGGAGGACCTGTGCTTAGACACGACCACAACTCATGATGTAGTCATCCATATCCGGGCCGTATCCAGATCAGATGGAGGACCTGTGCCTAGACACGACCACAACTCATGATGTAGTCATCCATATCCGGGCCGTATCCAGATCAGATGGAGGACCTGTGCCTAGACACGACCACAACTCATGATGTAGTCAGCCGGATCCGGGCCGTATCCAGATCAGATGGAGGACCTGTGCCTAGACACGACCACAACTCATGATGTAGTCAGCCGGATCCGGGCCGTATCCAGATCAGATGGAGGACCTGCGCCTAGACACGACCACAACTCATGATGTAGTCAGCCGGATCCAGGCCGTATCCAGATCAGATGGAGGACCTGCGCCTAGACACGACCACAACTCATGATGTAGTCAGCCGGATCCGGGCCGTATCCAGATCAGATGGAGGACCTGCGCCTAGACACGACCACAACTCATGATGTAGTCAGCCGGATCCGGGCCGTATCCAGATCAGATGGAGGACCTGCGCCTAGACACGACCACAACTCATGATGTAGTCAGCCGGATCCAGGCCGTATCCAGATCAGATGGAGGACCTGTGCCTAGACACGACCACAACTCATGATGTAGTCAGCCGGATCCGGGCCGTATCCAGATCAGATGGAGGACCTGTGCCTAGACACGACCACAACTCATGATGTAGTCAGCCGGATCCGGGCCGTATCCAGATCAGATGGAGGACCTGCGCCTAGACACGACCACAACTCATGATGTAGTCAGCCGGATCCAGGCCGTATCCAGATCAGATGGAGGACCTGCGCCTAGACACGACCACAACGCATGATGTAGTCAGCCGGATCCGGGCCGTATCCAGATCAGATGGAGGACCTGCGCCTAGACACGACCACAACTCATGATGTAGTCAGCCGGATCCGGGCCGTATCCAGATCAGATGGAGGACCTGCGCCTAGACACGACCACAACTCATGATGTAGTCAGCCGGATCCAGGCCGTATCCAGATCAGATGGAGGACCTGCGCCTAGACACGACCACAACTCATGATGTAGTCAGCCGGATCCAGGCCGTATCCAGATCAGATGGAGGACCTGCGCCTAGACACGACCACAACTCATGATGTAGTCAGCCGGATCCGGGCCGTATCCAGATCAGATGGAGGACCTGCACCTAGACACGACCACAACTCATGATGTAGTCAGCCGGATCCGGGCCGTATCCAGATCAGATGGAGGACCTGCGCCTAGACACGACCACAACTCATGATGTAGTCACGGTCTTCTGGTCTGGACCTTTTAGTTGTCCCTAGAACACGTCTTAAGACTAAAGGTGATCGTGCTTTTTGTACTGTGGCACCGAGGCTTTGGAACTTACTTCCATTAGCACTGAGAACTATGGGTTCTGTCAATTCTTTTAAAAAACACCTAAAGACGCATCTTTTTGGACTTGCTTTTATTTAACAGCAGTGGTTACTTGTTATTTCATGTTTGTGAAGATTGTTTCTGTGTGTTGTGTTATGGTAGATTTATTGTATGCATGTTTGATCCTTTTTATTAACAGATTGTAAAGCACTTTGTGACTTCTTGTCTGTGAAAGGTGCTATATAAATACATTTTACTTACTTACTTACTTACTTACGACCACAACTCATGATGTAGTCAGCCGGATCCGGGCCGTATCCAGATCAGATGGAGGACCTGCGCCTAGACACGACCACAACGCATGATGTAGTCAGCCGGATCCGGGCCGTATCCAGATCAGATGGAGGACCTGCGCCTAACTCTGCAAAAAATACCTCCAAGCTCTCTAAGAATATACCAGACAGCTGAAATATTCTGAATGTGGTTTAGATTAATTCACTGGAATGACAGGTTTCCTTTCATTTCTTTGGAAATGAAAGTTCCATATCACCAAACATTAGTAGCATTTGGTTACAAAAGATCAATTCAATACACACTGCGCATACAATATAAATGTAACAGGGGTATCCAGGGTAGCAAGAGGAAACAAGGATCTTGATGCAGCAATTTATTAAAAGAATACAAACCATAAACAGAATCTATGGAAACAAGAGTCCATGTGAACGGAAAACACCCACCCACCCACACACACACACACACACACACACACACACACACACACACACACACACACACACACACACACACACACACACACACACACACACACACACACACACACACACACACACACACACACACACACACACACACACACACACACACACACACACACACACACACACACACACACACACACACACACACACACACACACACACACACACACACACACACACACACACACACACACACACACACACACACACACACACACACACACACACACACACACACACACACACACACACACACACACACACACACACACACACACACACACACACACACACACACACACACACACACACACACACACACACACACACACACACACACACACACACACACACACACACACACACACACACACACACACACACACACACACACACACACACACACACACACACACACACACACACACACACACACACACACACACACACACACACACACACACACACACACACACACACACACACACACACACACACACACACACACACACACACACACACACACACACACACACACACACACACACACACACACACACACACACACACACACACACACACACACACACACACACACACACACACACACACACACACACACACACACACACACACACACACACACACACACACACACACACACACACACACACACACACACACACACACACACACACACACACACACACACACACACACACACACACACACACACACACACACACACACACACACACACACACACACACACACACACACACACACACACACACACACACACACACACACACACACACACACACACACACACACACACACACACACACACACACACACACACACACACACACACACACACACACACACACACACACACACACACACACACACACACACACACACACACACACACACAGTAACCCGACCTCTAAACCTGCCCATCACACAAAACTTTCTGCATTTTTACATTTTCCCCCCAAAAAAACCCTTTAATTACTTTATTTTGATACCAGATGTTTTGGGAGATTTTGGTCACTTCTGCTTACAAATTTGTCCCCAAAATATAGTTAAGTAGGTAAACACACACACACACACACACACACACACACACACACACACACACACACACACACACACACACACACACATACACACACACACACAAAGCATATTTTAAAAACCTAATTATAAATGTAGGCTACATTTATTTGTATCATATTAACAGCAATAATAAGAAATTCCTGTTGTCGCTAGCTTTGTCCAAGTGCGCTCCACACAGAGACATTCAAAAAATAAGTGCACAATAGACTCTTTCTCAATTACAAAAACAGCAATTGTAATGAATATCCAGATGAAAGCGCTCTAATGTGTCTTTCACAGGATATATGAGAGCCATTTTAAATGACACTTCTTTGGTTTTATTTACCAACTAAGAACTCCCCACTCAAATGAAGGAAACATATTAACCCAAACAAATGTAGAATGGAGGAGAAGAGATATTAACAAAAAGAGATCTAATCAAATGGTTACTGCATTTATCATTAATCAAGTTGATCTAAAAACAAATGTTTGTAGACTTTACTACAGTGTTACACCAAGTGCCCTGATTTCTGAATAGAGATAACATTTAGTCCGAAATAGAGTTCATGACAATACAATATTCTTTAACAGAAAAATGACTGTAATACTCAAAAACTCAGAATTCAACAACTGACCAACTAATAATTTATCAGTCTCAAACCAATGTCTAAAAAATTACGTTTTTCTTTGGTGTATGATATAGTTATTATTCCAAATAAAAAAGAAGTGAGGAGAGAAGTAATGTTTAAAAGCCAAACACCATGTCTAAAGGACTTGCTTGTGAAAATTATAGATAAACAAAGAGGTATTTTGTTCATCTTTCTTTTGGTAAAATGAATTATGAGTTAAAATGAACTGCAACCTAATCTTAAATTTGTCATTTGTTTTACTTCATTCAAATGAATATGACTTTTCCAAAAGAAAAATATGTTATTGATTTGTTTTTGTTACTAGGAAAATTTTATATTCATCAAACTAAATGGAGTAACTCAAAACACAATTCTGCTGATTTTAAAACAGCCTTTAACATTTATTTAGAATCTGTAAAGTTTTTTTTTTAAATCGAAAAGCCCAAAGAACTGTATCTCTGCTAAAAGAATTTAACATAATGTGATGCCCTTTATTTTTAAGTTACATTTTTTGTTTTGATCTTTTTCTTTAAATTATTGTTGTGTTTCAATTTATACTTAAAAAAATTGAAAATGTGTAAAAGAAATGTGTCAAGAACTTACTATTGAATTCTGTAATTTTATTAACTGCAATGTGCTTCCGGATTTCTTTTGTTTTTTAAGGATGTAGCCCAATGTTTGGCTTCTTTAATATACAAAAAGCTAAATTTAATGAGTATTTTATTATTAATCTATTATTGCTCCTTGCAAAATTTCACATTCACTGTAGTAAATTCACTCATCAGAATCCCTTATTCATTGTTTTTAGAGGAGAGGTCCAACAGTCCACCAAAGCATTTCATCATCTAATAAGAGAATAAACTGGTTTAAACTTTTTAATTTATTTCATTAAAGTTTCTGTTTTTATTTTATTTTATTTTTTATGAGTAGGCCTATATACGCAGGCTATAACCCATGTATATGTGATGCTTTGCTTTCTTTGTCATTTCGTTGTATGTAATTTTTACACTTTTGCTATGTACTTATATTTTTGATACCTTGGCATTAATAAAAAAATAAAATTAAAATAAAATTCTATAATTTTGAAAGTTCAATGAATGAAAAAACTAGCGCCTCCTGCCGGACACGGTCGGTAGTACAACAACAACACGAGGACGTGATTCACTTCCGAGGGCAGAAAGCTGCAAACACAAGACTGCAGATTCAGGCAGACTCATTCACAGTTTCCCTATGAAGATCTTAAGATGATAATCTTGCTCCTGCAGTCTGAAAGTGAGCTGAATGTGACGGGGGATCGGTGAATCACTCCTCGGGTCTCTGCTCAGGAAACACCGCGGATGAGACTGAGGCCTGGTGAGTTCTGCGGAATAAACTGTGATTTTTAAACATTAATGCGTCTTAACACATTGTTTTTCTATGAAGAACATAGCAGACGTGTCTAACATCAGTTTACCATGGGTTTCCCATAGATATAATAATCGTACCTTGTATTTTTTGGAAAAGATAGTGTTCTACTTCTACACTAACAAAAATACCATAGTATTACTATCTTTACCTTTCTCTGAGCTACTGTGGTAAAGTTAGTTTAACGTTTGACGTTCGGTTTCACACCAATTAAACTATCTGTGCATTTCATGTTTTCAGCTCAAACCACCTCAGACATGCATAAACAAATGCAGCACAAGCCTTATCTCAAGAACATATTAATTAGCCTTATAATTCTAATTAAACATTTTGACCATATGGCATTAGGATATCAAACTAATAGTAAAATGCAGAAAATACGAAAATATCCCTTTTATTGCACAAGGCTCCGTTTTTGGAATTATCATTTCATATGTTTTATAATAATTTTTAAACTTTAAATGTGCGCAATACTGTAAATCCATTCAACTACAACACCGTTTGACCTAAAGGTATCAATCCAGCCTTAAATAATTAAAAATATTATTATTGTACTATTATTAATCTGTAAATACAGATTATTGTACTGGTATTTTTTTTAATAAAGCTTGTTTGAATTGTTTGAATTCCCAAAACGGAGCCTTGTGCAATAAAAGGGATATTTTAAAATGTTCTACATTTTACTATTAGTTTGATATCATAATGTCATATGGTTAAATTATTTAATTGATTTATAGGGCTAATTAATATGTTTTATTTCTTGAGATAAGGCTTGTTCTGTGAAGGACATGTGTTTATACTGTACATCTGAGTTGGTTTTTACACAGATAGTTTAATGTGCGTGAAACCGAATGTCTAACGTTAAACTAACTTTACATGAGCCGTGATCTTCTTTAAAGGAAGGAAAGGTAAAGTACTTCTTGGGTGCCGTGATGGTAATACCATGGTACTGTATCAAAGTAATTTAATGCCTTTGTTGTTTTATAGCAACTGTGACACTGATGTGATCTAATACTATAGAGTTCCCATAGTCTCATTATGATTAATAAAGTGTCATCATCATCATCATGATGTTCTTGTTCCAGCTTGATCATGGCTGAAGATCCTCAGAGGAACTTCCGCTCGGCGTATTATGAGAAAGTGGGATTCAGAGGAGTGGAGGAGAAGAAATCCCTGGAGATCGTGCTGAAGGACAATCCACTGGGTGAGATTCACAGACTGACCGATGCTGTCTCTGGTTTAAGACATTTGTCTGTTTGTTTGTTAAATTAATAACAGTTATCAATAATAATAATAAGAAGAAGAAGAATTTGTATGATTTTTTTTGTGTTTAAAGACCATGCAGAACAGTTTTTTGTTTTACTTTTTAACACTAATAATCAAATAATTAAATAAAAACAGTTATTGATATTTTTATGATACATTTTTCATGCATTTTTAATTGTGGTTTAAGAGTTCAATAAACATGCAGAACAGATTTTTCTTTTCTTATTTTGACTGTAATAATAACAGTTATTATTATTACTTTATTATTTATTTATTTATGTATTTTTTTATTGTTTTTACTAGTTTTGACACTATAATAAGTAATAATAATAATTTTAATGTTGGTGTAAGTGTTAAATTAACATACAGAACAGTCTTTTATTTTCTGTTATTCAAAATAACAGTTTAAGTTATTCTTCTTCTAACTATTATGATTACTTTATTATATTTTACATATTTTTTAATGTTGGTTTAACTGTTCAATAACATACATTATTGATATAGATTTTTTATAATAAATAATAATCATAATAATAACTATTATTATTTTGAATGTTGGTGTTTATTATTTCCTGTTATTTTTGACACTAATAATAACAGTTATTATTATTATTTGTATTATTTAATTTTTTACTCATTTTTAATATTGGTTTAAGAGTTCAATAACCATACAGGACAGAAGTATTTGTTATTATTATTATTATTAATGTTTTTCTTAATGTAAAAAAACAACATGCAGAACATCCACTTTTGACTTTATAAAAAAAAAAAAAAAAATTATCATTATTGTTATTGTAGGCCAATCTTTTTTATGGTTTTGTTGATTGTGTGTGTGTGTGTGTGTGTGTGTGTGTGTGTGTGTGTGTGTGTGTGTGTGTGTGTGTGTGTGTCTGTGTGTCTGTGTGACTGTGTCTGTCTGTGTGTGTGTGTGTGTGTGTGTGTGTGTGTGTGTGTGTGTGTGTGTGTGTGTGTGTGTGTGTCTGTGTGTGTCTGTGTGTGTGTGTGTGTGTGTGTGTGTGTGTGTGTGTGTGTGTCTGTGTGTGTGTGTGTGTGTGTGTGTGTGTGTGTGTCTGTGTGTGTGTGTGTGTGTGTGTGTGTGTGTCTGTGTGTGTGTGTGTGTGTGTGTGTGTGTGTGTGTGTGTGTGTGTGGTGTTTTCAGACGTGGAGAAGTTGAGCACGTTCAGTCAGAGGTTTCCTCTTCCCTCCATGTACCGGATCCACGTGTGGAAGGTCTTACTGGGTGAGAACATGAGCGATCATCTGCTGTCAGACCAGGGGGGATTCTGGGATTTCAGTATTAGGGGGGCTGAGCCACCAATGAGGGTATGATTAAAATATATATATATATATATATATATATATATTATACATGAATCATGGGTTGACGGAGATCATCGCTCCCAGCGGTGAAACATTGAAATCTCAATGAAATGACGTACTGAAAGCCTTGTTTACTGAAATCATGTGACTCTGCACTGTAAACCATTAATTAAACTTTATCTTTTGTCAAATCAACTTAGATTATTAATGTAGTTCAGATAACATAATATTTTGAGTTTCTATTCATTAAACCAATTTCCTTCATTGTGTTTACTCAAATCTTTTATTTCAGTGAACTCAAAATTTTAAGTCAACCAGGAAACGTACTTTTTTAAGTTAGACCAACAATCATTTTTTTACAGTTTTACAAATTTATAAGATTTGTAAGTTTTTTTATGAAACCTTACAAATCCTTTGTTCGACCATTGATTTGGAGCAAAGGATTTGTAAGGTTTGGAAGCTTCATGAAGCAGTGTTTTGAAAGTGCCATCACTAGATATATATCACACACCTCTTATTATCAATAAATAAAAAATACTGTATGCTCTGCATGGTTATTGAACCCCATGGTTAACTGTGTTCTGGCGTGTCCTCAGGTATTCTGCCCCCCCACAGCGACTCTCACGCACTGGTGTCCCGCTGTCGACTCCAGCAGTTCGAGGACATCAGCTGCGCTCTGACAGCCATGCGCTTCACACACACACACACTCCAGCGACCGAGCTTTACCTGCGCATGTTCCAGCTGGAGAACCAGAGGCTTCCCCGGCGCAGCGAGCCCAGACCTGCGGTGAGGAGAGCCCCTAAACCTACACACACACACACACACACACTAACCCGGCCCCTAAACCTACACACACACACACACACACTAACCCGGCCCCTAAACCTACACACACACACACACACACTTACCCGGCCCCTAAACCCACACACACGCACACACTTACCCGGCCCCTAAACCCACACACACGCACACACTTACCCGGCCCCTAAACCTACACACACACACACACACACACACTAACCCGGCCCCTAAACCTACACACACACACACTAACCCGGCCCCTAAACCTACACACACACACACACACACACACACACACACACACACACACACACACACACACACACACACACACACACACACACACACACACACACTCACACACACACTCACACTAACCCGGACTTTCATTCCTCATTTGAAATCACTAAAAAACAAGTGTCTTAAAGCTATGAATATAATGAAAGTATTGGCAAAAACAAAATGGGGAGCAGATTACATTGTTCTTTTGAGACTCTATAGAACACTAATTCGTTCCCGTCTGGACTATGGAAGCATAATATATGACTCTGCCAGAAAATCATATAAGCAGATGCTTGACTCAGTACATCATCAGGGCTTACGACTTGCTTTGGGAGCATTTAGAACTTCGCCAGTGCAAAGTTTGTACATTGAAGCCAATGAACCTTCCCTTCAAAATAGACGACTGAAGCTCTCACTCCAATATGCTGTCAAAATAAAGGCAAATAAAACCAATCCTGCATATTCTACAGTCTTCAACCCACAATTTACTCCTTTGTATGAGAGCAAACCTAAAAGCATCAGATCCTTTGCTATTCGTATTAAACCACATTTGGAGAACTTAAATACAAATTTGAACATTTTAAATCAAATACAATTCAATTCTATATCTCCCTGGAAATTAAAGAAGCCTAATATCAATTTGGATTTGGCTCATCAGAGGAAAGGAGTGACTCATCCAAATGTATATAGACAGCAATATTTGGACATAAGAAACCAATTCCCTTTTCACATACCTATATTCACAGATGGTTCGAAGGTGGAAAATAGTGTAACAGCAGCAATGGTGACTGGACATCAACGCTATGGAATCCGTATTCCAAAACAGTGCTCAATTTTTTCTGCTGAAGCACGTGCTTTACTTTTAGCTTTGGAGCATATTGAAAATGCACAACAAAAAAATTCTATAATTTTTACAGACTCGAAATCTTGTCTTCAAGCATTGGACACTTTAAAAACTGATCATCCTTTAGTAGTGGACTGCATCTTAACAAAAGTGGATTATCTACTAAATCAGTTCTTCAGTATTATCTTTTGCTGGGTTCCAGGACATGTTGGTCTTTCAGGAAATGAACGAGCTGATGCAGCTGCTAAGGATGCTCTTAATCAGGAAGTTAATGAATGTCAAATTCCTCCTTCAGATATGAGACCGATTATTAATCGATATATTTTAAATA
This sequence comes from Leuciscus leuciscus, assembly GCF_965113295.1. Classification (NCBI taxonomy): domain Eukaryota; kingdom Metazoa; phylum Chordata; class Actinopteri; order Cypriniformes; family Leuciscidae; genus Leuciscus; species Leuciscus leuciscus. The sequence continues at coordinate 2,633,548 of NC_138743.1, forward strand.
AGTGGCAAGAAGAGTGGAATATGTACAAGAATAATAAATTGTATGGAACTGAGACTTTTTATCAATTTTAAAACTAGACTTGATCAAGTTGTCTAAACTAGATGTCGTATGGGTCACAAGTTTGACCCATGCTTTTTTGCTTAAGGGTGAAGACCCAACTCTATGCATGTTTTGTAAAATTCCTTTATCTGTTAAACATATTTTATTGGATTGTCCTGGACTTATTACAAGCAGAATGCTCTTTTATGAAGTTATTTCACTTAAGGACATATTTAATGAGATTATGCCTGAAAAGGTTTTGGATTTTTTATCATATGTTAATTTAAAAAATCTTATATAATATGACTTGCTGTGTTTTTTGTGTGTTTTTTTTATTGTATTTATATGATATTTGTATTTTTGTAATTTAATTTTTGCCATGAAAATAGCTTTGAATGCTGACATGGCATTAAATAAAATAATCTGAATCACACTAACCCGGCCCCTAAACACACACACACACACACACACACACACACACACACACACACTCTCACACTAACCCGGCTCCTAAACCTACCCATCACACACGCACACACACACGCACACACAAAAAGACAAAAATACTGAGTAAGAAAGGCATGTTTTGCAGTGTGGGGGGTTATGGGTAATCCACTGTCTCAGGTGTGTGTGTGTGTGTGATGTTTTCCTCCAGGATGACGAGGATGAGAACTTCCTGGCCATCAGTCGAGCGATGCAGGAGATCGTGGACGACCCGGTGGACTGCTACTGGCTCGTCCGCTGCTTCGTCAACCAGTTCAAGCTCAAGTTTGGAGACTCCATCCCTCACCTGGTACATGCTCACCTGTTATTAGTTTATTTCTATTTTTAAATATTTATCATTATTATTTATTCATGTTTTTTTGTTGTTGACACTAATGTAATAACTACAATTTATTTATTATGTAATCAATAATCATTTTTTATGGTTTTTATGTGTTCAGATCACCTGCAGAACACACACACCTCTAAATGCTCCACAGAAACAGTCCAGTTCTGCTGTTTTCTTCTCTCTTATCTTGTGTTTTCTGGTGTTCCTGCAGCCGAAGAGTTTGGAGCACTTCCTGTCTCAGGAGGACGCTGGTCTTCTGGCTCATCTGAAGTCTTCTGGGTCTCTTCACTCGCTGCCGTACCGGCTCTGGTTCAGACGCTGCTTCGCCGGGTGTTTACCAGAGTCCAGCCTGCAGAGGTACAGTCATCACACACTCATTCATCACACTAATAATAACAGTTATTCTGATTTTTATTATACATTTTTCATGCATTTCTAAATGTGTTTAAGAGTTCAATAAACATGCAGAAGAGATTTCTTTTTTATATATTTTTTCGGTAACATTTTATTTTGATGGTCTCTTTTGAACATTCTGTTGACTATAAGTAACTTTGCAACTACATGTCAACTAACTGTCATTAGAGTATTAGTAGACTGTCTTATTAATATCTGCTAACTCTTTATTGTGATGATCCCCAACAGATATTCTACTGACTATGAGTAACTTTACAAGTACATGTCGACTTACTCTAACCCAAATCCTACCAGTCTACTAATACTCTACTAATACTCTACTAACACTCTACTAATACACTACTAACACTCTACTAATACACTACTAACACTCTACTAATACTCTACTGATACTCTACTAATAATCTACTAACACTCTATTAATATTCTACTAACACTACTAAGACTCTACTAATACTCTACTAACACTCTACTAATATTCTACTAACACTCTATTAATATTCTACTAACACTACTAAGACACTACTAATACTCTACCAATACTCTACTAACACTCTACTAATATTCTACTAACACTCTACTAATATTCTACTAACACTACTAATACTCTACTAATACATGACTAACACTCTACTAATACTCTACTAACACTATTAATATTCTAGTAACACTACTAACACTATTAATATTCTACTAACACTCTAATACTCTACTAACACTCTACTAATATTCTACTAACACTCTACTAATACTCTATTAATACTCTACTAACACTCTATTAATACTCTACTAACACTACTAATACTCTTAATACTCTACTAACACTACTAATACTCTTAATACTCTACTAACACTACTAATACTCTATTAATACTCTACTAATATTCTACTAACACTCTAATATTCTACTAACACTCTAATACTCTACTAATAGTCTACTAACACTCTACTAACATTCTATTAACACTCTATTAATACTCTACTAACACTCTACTAATATTCTACTTATATTCTACTAACACTCTATTAATACTCTACTAACACTACTAATACTCTATTAATACTCTACTAACACTCTACTGACACTCTACTAATACTCTACTAACTTTACTAATACTCTGCTAATACTCTACTAATACTCTAATGAGAGTTAGTAGACATGCAGGTGTAACGTTACTTATAGTCAACAGAATGTGTTAAAGGGACCATTAGAATAAAGTGAAACCATTTTTTCTGTTATTTTGACTATAATAACAGTCATTGTTATTACTTTATTAATGTTTTAAATAAGTTTTATGTTGGTTTAAGTCAAGTCAAGTTTATTTGTATAGCGCTTTTCACAATACAGATTGCATCAAAGCAGCTTCACAGTATTAAATTAAAATAATACAACAAAGTTTGTTTCAAGAGGAATTTATTGATTGATAAAATTAAATTAAATATCCCCAAAATATCCCCAACTGAGCAAGCCAAAGGCAACAGTGGCAAGGAACCGAAAAACTCCATCAAGTGACCTAATGGTGTCCTAAAACTCCATCAGGTGCCTTAATGGAGAAAAAAAAAACCTTGGGAGAACCCAGGCTCAGTCGGGGGCCAGTTCTCCTCTGGCATTGGATAGAGGCCGGATTGTAGTTTGAACTGTAGGATTATATGAATGCCTGGCTGAAGAGATGCGACTTTAATCTAGTTTTAAACTGGGAGAGCGAGTCTGAGCAACGAACAGTATCAGGAAGACTATTCCAGAGTTTTGGAGCCAAATGTGAAAATGCTCTCCCTCCTTTGGTGGTTCTGGATATCCTAGGTATGACCAAAAGCCTTGAATTTAGTGATCTCAAAGAGCGCGATGGATTATAGGGCGATAGAAGATCCGTTAAATAGACTGGAGCTAAGCCGTTTAGGGCTTTATAAGTCAGTAGCAATACCTTGTAATTAATACGGAACTTTATAGGTAACCAATGCAGTGATGATAAAATCGGTGTTATATGATCATATTTTCTTGATCTCGTAAGAACTCTAGCGGCGGCATTTTGGACTAACTGTAGCTTGTTTATTGAGGATGCAGGACAACCAGCTAATAAAGCATTACAGTAATCCAGTCTCGAGGTCATGAATGCATGAACTAACTTTTCTGCATCAGAAACTGATAGCATATTACGTAGCTTAGCAATGTTTCTAAGGTGGAAAAAGGCTGTTTTTGTAACATAAGAAATATGATTTTCAAAAGACAGGTTGCAATCGAGTATAACACCCAGGTCTTTTACTGTAGAGGATAAAGTAACAGGACATCCTATGATGTTAAAGTTGTATTGTGCGAGGTTTTGTGGGCGGTTTTTTGAACCGATAAGTATTACCTCTGTCTTGTCTGGATTTAATAAAAGAAAATTACGCGTCATCCAATCTTTTATATCTTTAACACACTCTGTCAATTTGGAAAATGTAGCGTTTTCATCCGGCCGTGATGAAATATATATTTGAGTGTCATCAGCATAACAATGGAAACTAATTCCATGTTTCCTTATAATATTTCCAAGTGGCATCATATATATTGAAAATAACAGGGGGCCTAATACAGATCCCTGCGGCACTCCATAGTTTACTGGAGTTATGATCGATTTTTCTCCATTTAAATAGACAAAATGGTAGCGGTCAGATAGGTATGATTTGAACCAGCTTAGTGCTTGTCCTTGAACACCAGTATAATTTTGTAGTCGATCTAAGAGTATTGTGTGATCTATAGTATCGAACGCAGCACTAAGATCAAGTAAAACTAGTATTGAGATACAGCCTTGGTCAGAAGCTAAAAGTAAATCATTTGTGATTTTAACGAGCGCAGTTTCAGTGCTATGATGCGGTCTGAATCCAGACTGAAACTTTTCATAGATATCATTTTGTTGCAAGAAAGAGCCCAGTTGAGCGGACACCACTTTTTCTAATATTTTAGACATAAATGGAAGATTTGAAATGGGTCTATAATTTGCTAGATTATTATGATCTAATTGTGGTTTCTTAATGAGAGGTTTTATAACTGCCAGTTTAAATGTTCTTTGAACATGACCTAAAGATAAAGACGAGTTAATAATATTGAGGAGAGGCTCTTCCACTACAGATAACACTTCTTTCAGTAGTTTAGTTGGTATAGGATCTAATAAACATGTTGTTGTTTTAGATGAAGTGATAAGTTTATTTAACTCTTTTTGTTCTATAGTTGTAAAGCACTGTAATTGTTCTTTCGGGGTGATAATTGAAGCTGAATTGTAAGGCGCGATTGAAGATTGAACGTTTATAATTGTGGTTCTGATGCTTTCTATTTTCTCAGTGAAGTAGTTCATGAAATCATTACTACTGAACTGTAACGGGATATTTTGTTCGGGTGACGTCTGTTTATTTGTTAGTCTAGCCACGGTGTTAAATAGAAACCTTGGATTGTTTTGGTTGTTTTCTATTAGTTTGCGGAGGTGCTCAGCCCTGGCAGCTTTTAGGGCCTTTTTATAACGTGACATACTGTCTTTCCACGCGATTCTAAAGACCTCTAAATTAGTTTGTTTCCATTTACGCTCTAAAATACGGGTTTCTCTCTTTAAAACATGCGTAGTATTGTTATACCATGGTGCTTTATTTTTCTCTCTGACCTTTTTTAATTTAATAGGTGCAACCACATCCAATGTTCTAGAGAGAATGGTGCTCATAGTGCTAGTTAGTTCTTCTAGTTCATCTGTTTGTTTGGGTTCAGGCAGCAGCTGAGACAGATTAGATAAGCAATTTGAGAAATTATCTATGGTGGATGGGAGGATTGTTCTGCCTGGTTGATAACGCGACGCCGCATGACATATTACAGCAGTACGTAATATGCAAGTTACCATGTAGTGATCAGTGACTTCATCACTTTGTGGAATGATATCTATATCGGTTGGATCGGTTCCGTGTGATATAATTAAATCGAGTGTATGATTAAGACGATGAGTTGGTCCGGTGACGTTTTGCTTGACCCCAAATGAATTTAATAAATCTGTAAACGCAGCTCCTAACGCATCATTTGGATTATCTACGTGTATGTTAAAATCTCCAACAATTAATGCTTTATCGACATTGACTAATAGGTCTGAGAGAAAATCTGCAAACTCTTTTAGGAAATCAGCGTAAGGCCCTGGCGGTCTATATACGGTAGCCAAGGCTAGAGATAATAGGGATGTTTTTCTAACATCTAAGAGCGTAACATTTAGTACAAGTACTTCAAATGAAATAAACTTATAACCCGTTTTCTGAGTAACATTTAGAATATCTTTATAAATGGTTGCAACACCTCCGCCACGGCCAATCAGACGGGGCTCATGCTTATAACAGTATCCAGGAGGAGTAGACTCATTAATACCGAAATAATCATTTGGTTTAAGCCAGGTTTCAGTAAGGCAAAGTACATCGAAGCTATTATCTGTGACTATTTCATTTACAATAACTGCCTTAGGTGTGAGTGATCTAATGTTTAGAAGACCTAGCTTTAGAAATAGTTTTTGTTTACTAATAGCAACATTTTCTGTTTTAATAACAATTAGATTTTTCCTAGATCCTGCATTAGATTTATTATTTGATCTCACTAAACGAGGAATAGACACGGTTTCTATGCAATGTTCTACACTAGTATTTATATCAGTTGAATTGGTGCAGCAGAGACTATGATTTGGACTTTTGGTTACTAGTCAAAGGGTATTTAACATTTTGGAGATGTTATCTGACAGAAGATCCGCTCCGAATCTGCTTGGGTGTAAGCCATCAGCACGGAAAAGCCTAGGACGCTCCCAAAACAGATTCCAATTATTTACAAAGAGCAGTTTCTGCTCATTGCACCATGACATTAACCATTCATTTAGCGCAAATAATCTGCTGAATTTTTCATGCCCTAGTCGGTACGTGGGAAGCGGTCCTGACACAATGATCGTTGTTTCAGGCGATGTGCTGCGTACCGTATCGATTAGATTCCTGAAGTCTTTCTTCAGAATCTCCGTCTGGCGCAGCCTGATGTCGTTCACTCCCGCGTGCAGGACCACAGTTCCGACGCGCTCGTCACCGTTCAGGATCTCGGGAACGCGAGCAGCGATTTCAGAAACACGAGCACCAGGGAAGCAGTGACTTTGCACCTTACTTGTACCTAACGTAGCGTGTACGTGCCGAACGATGGAATCGCCGATGATCACAGCATCGCGTTCTGTTTCGCGTAGAGGGGAGAAGCGGTTTTGTGTCGATAACTCGAAAACCGGGAGGGTCGGAGAAAGTCTTGGTCTAAACCTGACTCGAGTCTTCCGCTGCGGAACCACCCAGGCTTCGTGGTGGCGTGTTGGAGCCGGAGTGAACGAGACCATGGCTGATTGCGACCGATGCTGAGGAACGCACGGAGTAGACGCGGTCGGAGTCAGCGGGTTAGTAACGTTAAACACTGATTTGTGTGCGTCGGCGCGTGATGTTTCAAGAGCCAAACACCGGTCTCTCAGCTCGGCCTGTCTCAATAAAAGGTTGTGGATCTGTTTCTCAACAGCTTCCAGCTCAGACTGCAGTGCGTGAAGCTCAAATGTGTCCTCACCTGCACCAAGCGGTAGACTACTTACATCTGATATATTCGCCATTTTAACAGATGGACAGTGAGTTAGCAACGAAGCTACCAGTGATGCTATCAATATTAATACTAATTTATATTATAAGTTTGTTTGTAAATGAGTGTGGAGAAGACGCGTTCAGCCGTGATCCACGGACGTAACCTTTAAGAGTATGCAGCGTTGGATCACTAATAGGCTTGAGACGCGTCTGCTCAACAGTCCGCGTTGTAACTATGAGGTTTTTTAGTGGTAGGGGTGTAGAGTAGACGCACGATAGGCGAAAAAAAAGTGTTTGTTTATAAGTGAGTGTGGAGAAGACTCGTTCAGCCGTGATCCACGGACGTAACCTTTAAGAGTATGCAGCGTTGGATCACTAATAGGCTTGAGACGCGTCTGCTCAACAGTCCGCGTTGTAACAATGAGGTTTGAGCAGTAGTGCTTCTCAGTGAGGAAGAGTAGAAAATGTTCGTTGTAAGCGGGTTTAAAGAGAAAAATCAAGAATTATAAATCAAATCGATAGAGCTCCAAAAACAACAACGCATTCAGACGCAACGCATGATAATGACAGGACAAGACATTATTCACCGTGTTTGTTGAGTGTTTCTTATTCACCTGAGCTTTTATGAACTCAAAGGCGCGAGAGAAAATAAATAAATAAAAATAGCTGAGCGCAAGGGTGGCGCGTTAACAGGCTAGCGAATTACTAGCGTGTTATGCGTCAGGGTTGGGTAAGCTGTATTTAGTAGTAATATAAACAACTAGAAATTGTAGTAAATGATGGTTCAAAACAAGGAAATACGAGGCTAAGACGGAGCTTACAGCTCCGAAGCAAACACACTCACAGCAGGCAGCGAGAAAAATCAAGAATTATAAATCAAATCGATAGAGCTCCAAAAACAACAACGCATTCAGACGCGACGCATGATAATAACAGGACAAGACATTACTCACCGTGTTTGTTGAGTGATTCTTACTCACCTGAGCTTTTATGAACTCAAAGGCGCGAGCGCGCGAGAGACAAATAAATAAATAAAAATAGCTGAGCGCACGGGTGGCGCGTTAGCAGGCTAGCGAATTACTACCGTGTTGTGCTAGTAGCAACGGAAGCCAGCGATGTTGGGCAAGCCGTATTTAGTAGTAGTATAAACAACTAGAAATTGTAGTAAATTCTGGTTCAAAACAAGGAAATACGAGACTAAGAAGGAGCTTACAGCACCGAAGCAAAAACACTCACGGCAGACAGTGTTCAATTGTGTTAAGTGTTAAGTGTTCAATAACTATACAGAACATAGTTTTTTTTTATTGATTTTTACTATTTTACACTATAATAAGTAATAATAGTAATTTTAATTTTGTTGTAAGTGTTCAATAACCATGCAGAAAAGATTTTTTTTTATTTTCTGTTATTTTGACTAATAATTACAACATTTATTACTATTATACTCTATAATTTTTTTAATATTTTGTTTTATGTTGGTTTAAGTGTTCAATAACCATGCAGAACATACAGTATTGATATTAATATTTCCTTTTTGACTATAATAAATAATAATATTTATTATAATAATAACAATGTTTCTCTATTATTTGTGACTAATAAACCAGTTATTAACATTTTAATTATTGATTTTTTTTTTTATGCATTTTTAATTGTAGTTCAGTCTTCTGTCAGTCAACCATACTGTCACATGACCTCATCATGTTGCATGAGTAGCATCCAGTTTTCATCTCTTATATGAATAACTGTTGTTCTACAGTATTCAGAACACAGTTTCTGGTTTGTTGTGATTGGCTGATTGGTTGACTGTGCTGTGATTGGCCGGCAGGGTGTGGGATAAGGTGATCAGCGGCTCCTGTAAGATTCTGGTGTTTGTTGCCGTGGAGATTCTGCTCAGTTATAAGATCCTGCTGATGGGAATCAGTCACCCGGATGGAGTCTACAACTTCCTGTCTAACGTAAGCACTTCATTCATTCAGTTACATATCAGCAAACATTTATTATTTTAAAGTAATGTTCTGGGGTCAGTACGTGTTAATCTGTGCCATAACAACAGTTTTTGGTTTCTTCTTTTAAATCCTCCAGTGCTCTCGTCCCATAGACAGTTATTATAGATAACTAAAACTGGATTTAAAAAAAAAAAATTATTGTTATGTGCAAAAATGTCTGTGGTCAGTACATGTTAATTAATCTGTGACATAATGTCCTTTCACAGAACAAGTTTTTTTTTTATTTCTTCTTTTAATTCGTCCAGTGCTCTCGTCCCATAGGCTGCACAGTTATTATATACAACTAAAACTGGAAAATAAAAAATTTAATTAAATTCTTGAAATAAAATAAACTTTCAGTTAGCTGAAGTTAAATATTGAAAAACTTTTTCAGCTACAGCAATATTTCTCGTCTAAAATTACTTAAACTGATATTTATTTTTATTTTACTTTTTTTTATTTTATATTTCTAAACAAGACAAAACCACAACAAATGTATAATTTTTTTTGATTTTCAATTTTTTTTTAATAATTAAATATTTTAAAATACATGACAAAAACACAACAAAATTACTAAAACTTTAACTAAAATAACACAAAAAAGAAATATATATATAAAAAAAATTACTAAATTAACTTAAAATAACTTTGACTAAAATTAACAAAAAATTCTGTAATAAAAATTTATATATTTTTTTTAAAAACAAGAGATTTTTTCCTCTCTAAATAACACTATGCCACAAATGATGTTTATAGACGTTATATTGAACCCAGAAAATCTGTACTTGACTTTTTTGTCTGATGTTTATATGAACCCGCATTAAAAAAACTCTAAGCATGACAAAACAAAATTACTAAAACTTTTACTAAAATTAAAAAAAATAAAATAAAATTTAAATTAAAATACATGACAAAAACACTAACTAAAATTAACAAAAAAATACTGGATTAAAAAAAATAAAAAAATTAGAATTAAATATTTTAAAATGCATGATATGCATGACAAAACAACAACATTTCTAAAACTTTAAAATTAACAAAAAAAAATGAAAAAAAAATGTATTATTTTATTTTTAATAATTAAATATTTAAAAAACCAAGGAATAATTTTATTTTCCTCTCTATATGAAATAACACTTTGCCACAGATGATGTTTATAGGCGTTATATTGAACCCAGAAATGGCCCTTTCTGTCTGATGTTTAACTGTACGTGTGTGTAAAGATCTCACACACACACTCTCTCTCTACAGCTGCCACAGGAGAACACAGACGCCATCGTCACCAAAGCCATCGATCTGTGGCACAAACACTGCGGGACGCCCATGCATGCGGTGTAAGACCACAGGAACTCAAGCACACGTGTGTGTCGTTCATCTTTATTAGGTTTCCTTTACATCAGAATCTGCACACATCATTCAGGAGAGACAGTACGTTACACCACATGCTCGCTCGCTCTCTAGAGAGAGAGAAACAGAAAACATGTGTGTGTGTGTGTGTGTGTGTGTGTGTGTGTGTGTGTGAGGTCACAGAAATCAACTGATTATTCCAAACCATCTTTTCCTGGAACACAAGATTTTTCTGATCTGGAAAAGTGCTTAAAATTCTCAAAAAGTCCCTTTAAATAATCCACAGAAAAAGAAAACGGATGCGTGTGAATAAATAAAGAGAAATAAAGACGGAAATATAAATAATAAATTTTTTTTTTGGATGATTTTCTTCATTTAATGCCCTGCCAATGTGTTCAGTATCAAAGTCAGTTAAAAATGTTTATAAATAATATATCAACATAAAAATGTACAATAGTAGCATTTACAGTACGCTCTGGTGTTTTGTTAACATTAGCTAATGTGCTAATAACTAACAGTGAGAAATATATTTATTACAGTTAATAAAAATACATTTGTTCATGTTAGTTCACAGTGCATTAATTAATGTTTACAAATACATTTCATTTTTAAAAATGTAACAAATCACAATAAGGTCCCGTTTGCTACTATTAATTGATGTATTAACTAACAATGAGCAATACATTCATTAGAGTATTTATTAATAGTTTAGTCTTAGTTTAAATAATATTAACAGACACAAGTTTTGATTTCAATAATGTATTGGTAAATGTTGAAATATTAATAAATGCTTTAATTAAAAGTATTATTCATTGTTGGTTCATGTGAACAAGTGAAACCTTATTGTAAAATGTGGAAGTAAATGTTGAAATGAACATTAATAGTAATAATAACAGTTGTAGTTAACTAATGAAACCTTATTGTAAAGTGTTACTGTTACAATTTTTGTGTTCATTGTTACTAAAATACAAAATGCGACGCTGATTATTGTGAGTTTCTTGAATGTTTTGGTTTTTATTTTGGCAACAGGGACGCCCTGTAGAGTTTAAAGGGTGCGCCCTACACTCGATCACATGACCAACTGGATCACATGACCGAGCGCCGTTGAGCGCATATCGAGAGAAAGAAAGAAAAAAGCCATAAATATACAGTCAGACAATCACATTATTGCTCTGTCCTGTTGCTCTGAGCCTGTCGGGAACGTCTCCGCTGTGATTGGTCAGTATTGTGGGCGTGACACAAGTCTGCTTTAATGCTATTGGTTAAAGAGGACCTATTATGCTTTTTATCCATGTTCCTCTTTCTTTAGTGTGTGTAATGTTGCTCTATATCAGAGTCAGTGTTTCTGAACTCCTGAAACGCCTCCATTGTAGTCTTGAGTTTCTCCCGGGAACGAACACGTCACAATATTCCTCATTATAATAATTAATGCGCAGAATAAAGGGGCGGGGCCTGGTTGAGTTAGTTAGTAGTGTGTTAAACTGGCGGTTATGGTAAGGGGCGGGGCATTTCCCAAACACACTCGAAGCGCTCGACCAATCACAACACACTGCTCCAGCCGACCAATCAGAGCACAGTGTGCTTTTCAGAAGGAGGGGCTTCATAGAGACAGGAAGTAATCAGGGGTGTGTTTCCCGTACAACGCCGTAACTCGTGCTTCACTATCACAGTACGACACATCTTTAAAGAGATCAACTAGTGAGTCACGACTGTTTCCTGAAACCATATTGTCGCAAATTGGTCGTTCAAACACGTTGGTTAATGATGTCACACAGGTTATGGAGTAATAACTACTGTTAATAAATCTGTTTGAGATAGAATGTTTTGCTATAAACTACAGACATGTCATCTGAGGACTATTCCTGATTTTTCTCAGTTATTTTGCTTTATTTCCAGATTCACTCATAGACTCGTTCTCACACTCGAGCTCGTTCACACACACACACACTCTTCAAACACTACACTTTAAATCTCTTGACAAACTAAAAGACGTAAATGACATTTGTATGTATTCTAAATAAAAGATGTAGATTGCACTGAATGTCCGCTTGATTATTTTGCTCCAGATCAGGATTTGTCATGAACACTAGAGACTCTGCTTCTAGTAACCACAGGAGATCTGTCGTTACACACACACACACACACACACACACAACTCTGCGAATGTTCGTTAGAACTGTGTTTTTGGGAAACACCGACTCGTTGAAATTAATCAACATTCAAGCAGGAAAACCTGTTCTGGTAGAGCGTAGAAACCAGCCGTTGTAAAAGGGCATAATAGGTCCTCTCTTAAGATGTTTTCTGTGATTCTGAAAAGCGTTCTCTAGTAGCATTAGCAGCGTTAGTAACGCCGAGCTCTTTGACTCCCAAGGGAATGCATGAACTGATAAAAAAATGCAATGGATAAAAGCGTCTGACAGATGCATAAATGTCCACAATGAAAAGCGCAGGAAGTGTGGACTATGTGTTGTGTGTAATAATCAATAAAGAAGTTGGTTTCCATGTTTTTAAAAGCTAAATCCCTGTGGAATCACTTCATACATGTAAGGAAATCAACTCCATCATTTCTGCGGAAAAGAAAGAGAAACTCATGGCGAAGAGCATGTGATATCATGTCAGAATATACAGAAATATCGGCACACTTCTGGTTTATCTCCACCAGCACGTCGACGTGTGGCGAGAGTCCGAGGATCCGCTCGGGATCTGTCGCTCTGAGCCGTGTGATTCCCGATTCCTGATTGTGCCGCTGTTCAGAGTCCCATTAAAGTCTTAACGGCTCCATAAGAGAGTGAGTTCACTGGTCGACTGGTTCGTCACTACGGCCGATGAAACCTGTGGAGAACATCAGACTGGGTCAGAAACAACATGATACCCATCCCACAATGCAGTGAGCATGACGTGATGACATCTACAGCAGTCGACAGTTCATCAGAGTTGTCCGAAGACATGAACGGGTCTTGTAACAGGTAATAGGAGAGAGAGAGTAATTAATGCGTATAACGTGTATATGTGGTTCAAAGCATGTTGTGTCCATACCTTGCAAATACAGCGCATGAAACATTGTCCATATTCCATATGTGACCCTGGACCACAAAACCAGTCACATGGGGCAATTTTATGAAATTGAGATGTATACATTATCTGAAAGCTGAATAAATAAGCTTTTCATTGATGTATGGTTCGTTATAATAGGACAATATTTGGAAACATTGAGAAAATCTCCTTTAAAGTTGTTCATTAATGTTGGCGATTGTGCTGCATTCACTCACAGAAATACATGTTTTATATATTAACGGTAGGGAATTTACTAAATATCTTCATGGACCATGATCTTTACTTAATATCCTCATGATTTTTGGCATAAAAGAAAAATCTGTAATTTTGAGCCATACACTGTATTGTTGGCTATTGCCTCAGATATACCCGTGCGACGTGTGACTGGTGACGTGATCCAGGGTCACGTATGTCCTTGAACATCACTCTTCATCAGTGAAGCATGGTTAAGCAGCATTAAACTCAGTCCAACACATTACAACCCTATAAGCACGGTCAGAACACTGTGTGCTTCTCCAGTACTAACACACCTGTTGTCTGATTACCCATGTGCTCCTGATATACCAATGTCAGAGCGCCCTCTAATGGACAAATTTATAATTCAGTCCCTCCAGAAAAACACGATTATGCGATCGCATAATTCAATGCATAATCAGCCAAAGTCCGCATATTCATGCGGGGGCCGCATTTTTTTCAAATACGCCGCACTTTTGCCGCATTAATTGCCGATTTCCGCGCGCAAAATATGCGGGGCTTGCATGATTTCATAATCCCCGCATTTTCGTGGCAAAAAAGTCACATATATCTTAGCAGAAAGTTGAAAAATCATGCGTTTACTTCACACAAGAGCAGCCATTTCCCCCTGTTGCCATGGGAACGTTATGAAGTGACGTTATTACAGTTGTAAGTAGTATATTAGTAGTATGTAAATTTACGTTACAGTAAGAGATTGCATTTTGTGCACTGGAAGCACTTATTTTAACAGAAGATGTCTGTTATTTATTAAGTTGTAGCATATTCCTTGTGTAAAGCTACATAACTTGTCTGACTCATCAATGTTTTGTAAGTTTGAGCCATGTGTTTATTAAGGTCTGAAATAAAACAAGATGAGAAGATATTCCCAGCACTTTCTGTGATGTATATGCTTGCTTATCATAGGAAGTAATAAGAAATGACTCTACACTAAGGTTGTGGCCTAGTGTGAACAGGGTGTTGGGGAATCACTTTTTTTTCTCTTTTTCATTAAACTGCAATTTTTGCAAGTTTCCGCAATTTCATTGCATAAAAATCCCGCATATTCCATCGCATTTTTTAAGAAAACATGCCGCATAATCAAGGATTTTTGCCGGCAACAAACACAAAAAACTCTGCATTTTTCTGGAAGGACTTATAATTGCATTAAAATGGCCTTTTACAGGTATTGTTCAAAATTCATGTGTAACTTTGATGAAAGGTTTTGATCCGCTTCAAATGTTGACGTGTTTTAAACCGGAAAACTTGCAGCTGCATTTTTTACAGCTTTTCTTTGATCATTTTTGATCTGAGTGCCAAGAGTTAAACCATAATCACACTACGCTGTAGAACTGCATGATTAATCATTACAAGAACACAATCTTGATTCAAACATTCATGTGATCTTATTCCTAAATGACAGCGATTCAGCTTTATGTCTATTAAAGCTTGAACATTCAGATCTGTGTTGTCATGTAGAAGTACTGGGATAAAAGTGTATAGTTCTGATATAAACATTGATGTCTACAGTAGAGATCAAAATAGAGTAAATCACCTTCTGAAAGTAACGAGCTTCAAATAAAGATTGTATCATTACAGCGTTACACCAGTAGGTGGCGACAAGAGACTTAAACATGTGTGAGTCATTAAATCATTCGTTCAAGAGATTCGCTCAAAAACACTGATTCATCCAGTAATGAAACAAGTGAAGTCGTTATGAGTGAGTCATTGAATCATTCACTCAACCGATTAAATATTTATTTTAATATTTTACACATTTACTGCAGCAATTAACATTTTGTCAGAAATGTGTGTGTGTGTGTGTGTGTGTGTGTGAGAGTGTGTGAGAATGTGTGTGTGAGTGTGTGTGTATGTATGTGTGTGTGTGTGTGTGTGTGTGTGTGTGTGTGTGTGTGTGTGTGTGTGTGTGTGTGTGTGAGTGAATGTGTTTGTATGTGTATGTGAGAGTGTGTGTGTGTGTGGGTGAGTGAGCGTCTGTGTGAGTGTGTGTGTGTGTGTGTGTGTGTGGTCACCTGGTTAGATGTCGACTCGACTCATGCACCTCCATCTCTGTGCTTTTGAACTCATTGAGTTCTTTGCGTATGGCAGCCTGTGAGAGACAAATCCAGAATCAGCCGTGCAGTGCCATTTATATATATATATACAAACATTTTAACAGTAAAATTACAGTAAAACTAAAATTATTAAATGTTAAACCATTCAATTCAATTCACATTTATATGTATAGGGCTTTTCACACACACATCGTTTCAAAGCAGCTTTACAGAAAATGCATCATTGCATCACAGAGTCCATATTACAATTTACAGTGATCAGAGGAAACTGTCTGAGTTATGTATTTCAGAAATGTACATATACAAATCACAGAATTTTTTTTATAAATTTAAACAATGTAATAATTTAATGCAGAAACAATGAGCTCACTGAAGTAATGAATACTTGTTTGTTAACAAATGATTATGATATTTAGAAAATTGCACACAGTAGCATTGGTGCATGTTGATTCAGAGTCAACCATCAACCATGAAGATGTGTCAGTGTCAGCACAGCGTGTGATGATGCGGGACCTTATCGGCAGCGGTGAGTCTCGTCCAGGGTT
>NC_138743.1:2654655-2684655 GCF_965113295.1 Leuciscus leuciscus
TTCCGGACAAAAACAGCACTTGTGTGAGTGACTGAGTGTGTGTGTGTGAGTAGGTGTGAGAGAGTGAGTGAGTGAGTGTGAGTGTGAGTGTGAGTGTGTGTGTGTGTGTGTGTGTGTGTGTGTGTGTGTGTGTGTGTGTGTGTGTACTTGTACAACTATCTTTGTGAGGACCAGTTTGAGTGTTAGGCCAGTGGAGTGAGGACAGAGAGAGTAAAGTGAGGACATGTTGGCCGGTCCTCAGTTTCTGAGAGCCTTTAAAGGCCTGTTTGAGGGTCAAGACTTGGTTTTAGGGATAAGGTTATAATGAGGTTAAGGGTCGGTTTAGGGTCAGGGGTCGGGTTAGGCACTTAGTTGTGATGGTTAAGGAGCTAGAGATTGCATTGTGTCAATGAATGTCCTCATAAAGATAGATGTACAAGAATGTGTGTGTGTTTGTTTGTGTGTGTGTGTGTGTGTGTGTGTGTGTGTGTGTGTGTGTGTGTGTGTGTGTGTGTGTGTGTGTGAGAGTGTGAGTGTGAGTGTGGAGTGTGTGTCCTCACCTCTCGAGTCTCTGCATGGTGAGCGCGAGTGTTTTGTTGAGCTCCTCTATGATGCGGCTGGGCGGGTGCAGAGACAGCGGCAGGGTGGCGAACTGCTGCGGGTGAGCGTGTGTGAGTGTGTGTGTGTGTGCGTGTGTGTGTGCGTGGGATGGCAGGCATTTGAGGGCAAACGAGGGCGTTGGCTCACATATCATCACTTTCTTTGGAGGCAGAGGCGGTGACAGTCTGGCAAGCGTCTCTGAAGAGAAGAAGAGACAGAGTTATGTTTTCCCTGATGGTTTTCATGCTCTCTCTCGTGAAGCCAACACTGAAGTGAGTTAAATCGACTGGCCACTAGAGGCCGGCTGCAGAAGAGACTCAATCCCATAGAGCTCCATGTTAAAATGCTCAACTTTACAGCAGAATAAAACATGTTTACAGTCTGGTACAAAAAGTGGTTTTGGTCTATATTGCTAATGTTGCCCTTCATGACGACTGTGAGGGGGATGATTTTTTTATAACTCATCCGTTTAAATTATATTAAGCCTTAAAGTTCTGCATAATTAAGGGCGTGGCCACTTGAGTGACAGGTGGATTGCGGCTGATGTCACTACTAGCCGTTTGTCTGCTGTCTGTTAGTGTCACGTCACCTCAGCTAATCCGCCTCGCTGCACATTAACGTTTATCCGGGAGTGACGCGCTGCCAAGATGGCGTCGGCTGGCTCCGCCCACTTTGGGCTTCAAAAATGCTCTTCAGAAACACTACAGGTGATGTCACACACACTACATCCATATTTTTTACAGTGTATGGGCGTCACCTGTGAGATGGCTGGGTATTCTGCTGTATGGCTTCGGCGGTAAGGCAGGAGGCTGTTTCAGTGACGACGGCCTCACGTTAGTGATGTCAGCGCTGTCGCTAGGCAACGGCTTCACAGGGGGCGGGGCTTGAGATGAGAGACACGCCACCGCTTCTCCAGGCGACTGTATCTCTGAGAACGACACTAGATGAGAACGAGAGAATGAGACAAAGTATTTCCAACACCTCAAATATATATATTGGTCTACTTCACTTACAAATTAAAATTCTGAAGATATTTTGGAGAATGATGACTTTTCATTTTTAAGTGAACTATTCCTTTAAGGCTCGTTCACACCAAGGATGATAACGTTAAAGTTCTAAATATCATTCTAAATATAAAAGAATAACAGAGTCCACAACATACTATAATGATAACGGCACGGAGGAACGATATCGTTAGAATCCCTTTCAGAATGATAAAAACATTCTCAGCCAATCAGAATCCATCCTGCTTCCAGAGCTTGAGCATTTAAAGCGACAGACGACAAAACTGCAGCGGTTATAATAAACAGAACGATATCGTCCACTGCTGTGAACATGCCTTTATGCTCACCAAGCCTGCGTTTATTTGACCAAAAATACAGTAAAAATATCGTGAAATATTATTACAATGTAAAACATCAGTTTTCTATGTGAATATATAGTAAAGTGTAATTTATTCCTGTGATCAAAGCTGAATTTTCAGCATCATTACTCCAGTCTTCAGTGTCACATGATCCTTCACAAATCATTCTAATATGATGATTTGATGCTCAAGAAACATTTATGATTATTATCAATATAAAAAAAAGGTTTTGTGGAAACTATGATACATTTTATTTTTCAGGATTCTTTGATGAATAGAAAGTTTGAAAGAACAGCATTTATTTGAAATAGAAATATTTTGAAACATTATAAAAACAGTCACTTTTGAGCAATTTAATGCATCCTTGCTGAATTTTTTTTTTTTTTTTTTGATCCCAAACTTTTTAACAGTAATATATATATATACATACATATATAAATAATATATTTTCTCACAATCTATTGAAACTATACAGCAAAAACATCATGTTTGACACCAATCAGCATCTCATTAACATATAACCACCCTCATTTGCATATCAATAGATGATGCACATCAGTGTGAAATACAGGTACAGTATCAGGAATTACCTTATGAGATTTTTTTTTTTAAAGATCCTCAAAGACCAAAGTACGGCTGTTTTAGGAGCAAGAAACCTCGACTGACATTACAAGTGGACTTCAGGGAAAAAGCTGAACTGGTAAGGAAAGTGGATTGTAACGCACCTGCTGCTGTGGCACTGGGGTCAGCTGACTCTGATCCTGGACTGATGACCGTATGTCTGTCCAGGTCACTCACGTCACCGCTGACCTCCTCTACTGACAGAGAGAAAGATGTTTCACTAGGTGTGTTTCCGTTACAGATTTGTGCAAAACTTTAGCAATTTTTTCTAAATGTCGATAAAAAACTATTGCGGAATGACGGCGTTTCCATTAACCGATGTTATGCGACTCAAACGTCACTTCTTCCTCTCGCGATAATCCTTCCAAAAATCATGGCAACAGATGTTGGTAGGTTTATATGGTTTATATACAGTATATCCCAGCCGCCGCACTAGCCATTATTATTAATAGAAGGAGACAGACAGTATGTGTGTTATCCCAGCATTAATGGCAAGGAAAGACCCTTATACTTGTGACTGGCACATATGAGGTGTTTCTGGGTGTTTCTCCCTCATATCTGCTTCGAGGTCTTGATTGTGGCATTTCTTTGAGGTTTAGAATCCAGTATTCATGTAATGGACCCTTCGCAGGGAGTTTGATTGACAGGCGATCTGACCAATCATAATCCGCCATTTCTGTCTGATAAGGCAGTCAGGAGAGTTAGTAGAGTAATGTTGGAGGATTTGAACTTGAGAAACGGAGTGTACTGACGTCTTTCTGCGGTTAAAACTACATTCCTTCTGATGTTCATTCATGTTTATTTGATGCTATAAATGAACTAGAAGGAAGAGATGATCGGTTCACGAGCCGCTTTAACTGAGCGATCTGTCAGACACATTAAAGAGACACAAAACCGTATTTATTGTTTAAATTTTGTAAAAAAAAAATGACCAAATTTAAAAGGTGAGACTTTGTTTCATATCAAAAGTTCCCTGGTCTGTCCTGTCTCAGTGTGATGTCAGTGTACTCTCTGCTCCGCGGTGTGAGAACATGATGTGGCGTGAGAGAGGCGTGGCTTGTCGGACATAGCAACAGTAACTAAAGGGGGCGGGTCTTTGCGAACGGTCAATTCTTTTGTCTTTTATGAATTTAATAAAGAACTCTGCCTCGTCTTCTGTCTGTCGTCTACGTCAAGTGACTGTAAATGCGCAAAAACTGTTTCCATTGCAGTTTTACGAAATAGTTTTTTCGAATTGCCTGAAAAACCTCCTCATGCGAACGTAAACACTTTTTTGCGATGAATGGGAGTGTTTTGCGAAATTGCCGTGTTTCCATTGGGCGTAATTCAATTCTCAATTTTAATTTGCGCAATTTTAAGGGTAATGCAAACACGGCTAGTCTCACTTAGAGTGTCATAAATGTGATGTCACTGCCAACTACATTGATTATGAGTGTGTGTGATGTAGACACGTACCTTTCTCATACACTTCCTTCAGCACGCCTCTCTTGATGAGCTCTTCTCTGCTCTGACGCGTCGACATCTTCCTCTCCAGCACTGCGAAGCATTCACAAAACCACTCACACTAACGTTTGAATGTTTTTGAAGAGTCTCTTCTGCTCACCAAGGCTGCTTTTATTTGATCAAAAATACAGTAAAAATTGTGAAATATCATTACAATTTAAAATGACTCTTTTCTATGTGAATATATAGTAAAGTGTAATTTATTCCTGTGATCAAAGCTGAATTTTCAGCATCATTACTCCAGTGTCACATGATCCTTTTCTCATTATTACCAATGTTGAATACAGTTGTGCTGCTTCATATTTTTGTGCAAATTCTGATAAATACCATCGAAAAGTTTGAAGTATATAATGTTTTTTTTTAAACAAAGAAAAAAAGGAAACTGAAACTTGAATTCAGCAAGGATGCATTAAAGGTTAGAGGTGCAGTATGTAACTTTTTCACTCTACTAAAGCATAAAAATACCATATTATGTTTGCATATATTGAGGACACATGCTAATTCACACACTCGTTTCTCTGAGAAACTCTTCCACTGCCAGTTATTTTACTCTGAAATGTGTGTTTCGAGACTGGAATGTGTGTTATTGTTTTGGTCTGTGATTCTGCATGTTGCGTGTCTCAAACTGGCGACCCGTGTGAGTGTCGAGTCTGAGGAGGCGGGAGAAACAACCATCTCCCATATTTTGAATTGGACTGCGGTTCCTATTTCCACCACTAGCTGTCAATCTTACAGACTGCACCTTTAAATTGATCAAAAGTGTCAATAAAGACATTTATAATGTTACAAAAGATTGTGTTTAAAATAAATGCTGTTCTTTTGAACATCAAAGAATCCTGAAAAATAAAGTGTATCACGGTTTTCACAAAAACATTAAGCAGCAACATTTATTTTTAATCAAATAAACGCAGGTTGGTGAGCATAAAAGTGACATCTTTCAACAACAATAAAAAATTAAGCGCTAGTGTATAAACGAACACATCTTCGGGCAGAAGACGAACCTGCAGACGTCTGTTTGAACTTGTCGCTCTTTTTCTTCCTCCATTTCCAGGGTTTGAAGAGTCGCCCTAGACTGGCCAGTTTGCTCCGTCTGCGGATGGGCGGTGTGTGTGTCCCGGGAACCAGCGAATCCGAGCGCATCGCCGCCAGACGCTCCGCACCCTCTGCTGAACACACACACACACAAACACGCTTTGAAGGAGTAAGACACAAATATGAAAATTCTGACATAATTTGCCGTCATAGTTTTCCGAACTGTTTCACAGAGATTCCAGGATTCAGAAGCACTACTTTCTTGGTTTTCAAGGACTGAGATCTCACTTCTCAAACAATTTCTTTATTATCTTTTCAATTATAAAAAAAGATAAGTAGATACTAGGGTTGTCACTTGTGAATGGATATCGAATATCAAGCAATGTATTCGAATATATTCGAATATCTACGAGTAAAATGTAAAACGAAGTTAACGAACAACTCGATCCATCAAGAAACGCCACATGGTCGCTGAATTTCACTGCGCTTCACGGAGATGTGTTAAAAGATAGCGGAGTGCATTCATGATTAGGCTACCGGTATAATAATCCTCCTGGTGCCGGGTCTGAGTGAGTCATTTACTCTCTTACGGACATCAGCCGCTGCAGACAGAGACGCGATCTGACACGCGTCCCATTTTCTCACAAATCTCTACGTTCATTTAAGACTTTATTTAAATAATTTAAGACTGCTCTTATGAGGACACTCGACAAAACGGACATTTGGCATAATGTGTGTGTTATGGTTTGTTCAAGCCCGAAAGAGAACTCGATACTGACACGCGTCTTTTCTGTGGGTCGTGTGTGTGTGTGTGTGTGTGTGTAATAGGCAGGAATTACAGCGCAGTCTCTTTAGTCTTGTCGTTATCTTCCATTTTCAAAACAAGCTGGCTATTATTGGCTTGATGTGGTCATGGGCCTACGCTACAGTACGTGTAGAGCGGCCGCTACTGGATGAGATGGCAAACAATAAAATAAAAAGAAAACGGTCTAATCATAGACTGTTAAAAATGCGCAAAACATGGCACTTTAAAAACCGGATCGTTTATTTATAGTTCGATTTCGGATATTTCACGTCATGTTCGAATGCATAATCGAATATCGAATAAAAAGTGCCAGCCCTAGTAGATACATAAAAATTATGGAGCTTATTATATGACAAAATGATTTGAATTTGAATTGTGTAAATTTGAATTATTTGCAAGTGTAATCTAACAAAATTGAATTTTAGGCGGTAGTTTAAATAGTTCTGAATTTGATTTTTTTAAACGAATATTGAACATTTGAAATTTAACAAATTGAAATGTTTTTATGGCTGAATTTTATAGACATGCATTTTCAAACAGCTAGTTTTTTTTGTTCTGAATTCGTATACTGCAAATATTCAGTTTAAAAAAATACAGATTCAAGTTTTCAAGATGAAGAAATTCGGAACTTCAAATTCAGTTTTCTAAAATTCAATCTCAAAAATTCAAATTCAAAAATTCAGATCTTACAGAAAGTAGGTCACAGGTCATCCACAGGGAAGAGTAAAGGATCTCAGATAAGTCGAACAGAGCATTTGAGTCCCAAAATACACGTATAGGCTAAATCAGCGTCTTCACAGCAAGGGAAATGTTTGGAATAACAAGTAGGACTGTGTGCGGCACAGCTTGCCCTTTATATTGTACAACAGACCAATTAAATTAGGCAGAATAACTTTTTATATGTTTGGTTGACTGTGTTTCATTTTGATAATGAACAGTCTGCGATATGAAGCAACGCCAGAACTAACACTATGTTGTGTGAGAGCGCGATGCGCTGGCGCCATCACTTGGATTTGTTCCACTGCTGGGAAATAACTTAATACTCTGTTGTTTATAGTCATACAGATAATATGACATCATTCGAAACAGTAAAATGTATATTTTTATTTGTGTACATTCAAAATGACTACAAAATATCATGTCATTGAAAAATAAATAAAACAACATGATGCGCTGCTTTAGCGCGTCTCGGTCTCTTTAGATCAGGGGTGGGGAACGTCCGGCCCCCGGGCCGTAACCGGCCCGCAAAACAGTTTGATGCGGCCCGCGAGTCAATTCCTCCCAAAAAAAAAAAAAACTTCAGAAACAAAAATCTCAGCAATTACTTTTCCTGTGATAGAAAACACAAAATAGGCAAAGTGGCAAGCAGCACGAGTCCACGAGCCGTGAGAGCAGGGCGTGGCCAGTAGCGCGAGTGTTAATGAGTCACCTGAGGTCAAGTTCAAGCACCGGTTTCAGGTTTCTCACGGATGAACTACGGGGGCGAGCGCGCCACACCGGTTTAAAAAAAAATAACGCAGTCGGCACCGCCGCACAGTCTTCTGTCAGACCAGATGTTGTCAGGCTATATGTCAGTAAAACAGAAAAACTAACTTACTTACGTTACGTCGTGCCAGCCGTTTGCTCGCGGCGCACACTCTTCAATCACGCAAATGCGGCGCGCCCTGTATCACGCAAAATACACTACTAGCATGTAACGTCGTGTTCTGTCGTCAATTAAGTATTGAAATAACTAAAAGGGAGATTAAAGCTGCGTCAAAACTCTATGTTGGGGCTTTTGTATTCCTTTGTAGGTTACATAAATGTTACACATTTTGGCGTAGCCCTACTAAATTTTCATTATTAATATTCTAACATTTTATCAATATTGCAAAGTCATCAAAACTGACTAAATATTTTGTGACCAAAAATGTGAAAAATAGGCCTACATCTAGCCTAAATGATCGTTCATGACATTCTTTTAACTATAAGCAACCCAATTTGTCTAGATCGGTATTATTTCCTTTGTATAATGAGCTTAAATATTGCTGCGCAGTCGTGTGATTTAGTCTGCTTGATTAACATTATTACAATGTATTCCTATTTAACTCTGATATGTAGCCTATATATAAGGTCCTCGAATGTGTTCGAATATTTCACCAGCATCAGCCTTTTCAAAGTTTCTATCACTCCGCTTGTCTGTGTTTGCACAACTTGCATCATTAGGCCAGTAATGGTGACAAGTGACTGTCTTTATGAGTGAACAATTGAAATTTAATTGAACTGATTTAATAGTGCCAAAAACATTGATTAACTCAAGAAAGAAACAAGTTGCTGAAACCAATCTTTAATGCTAAAAAGTTTACATCTATGCAAAATAATCCTTGAAAGATTTCTCATTCAAGGCAATTCCTGTTTGGAATATGTGGTTGTGTATTGTCAACAATAAGCAGAAACATTTTGCATTTCCATTTTCTAGTGTGGATCATTCATTTCAACATTTATCCTCATTCTCATGTTTAAGAATCTGTTATCTGCTTGACAAATAATTTATGCTACTGCCCACTGACATGCTTTTAAAGCTATTGTTATCAAAAAATGTTGGCATTCAAACACCTTAAAATGCACATATGTAAGTCAGAGAAATCAAAAAAAATTTCGGGGGAGCATGCCCCCGAACTACCTCACATTTGAATGTGTGTGTCTGTGTGGTAATATGGGCTGGTGTGGCTACAGTGCCAGGACAGAATTTTTTAACCAGTCTGCCCCCTGCATATAGGCCTACAATATACATTATTCTCTGTATCGAATCATGTTATCTTGTTACCCAGCCCCTGATGTTTCAGGCTCAGCCCCTGGTGTTTTTAAAACCTAGAAACGCCCCTGCTCATTACAATGGCCCTTAAAGAATGTTAAAAAATTGTAAATGGCCCTTGATAGGAAAAAGGTTCCCCACCCCTGCTTTAGATCTTTCTGGCGCTCACCAAAAATGAACCAAAATACAGAGAATAGCCTTCTTGGCGCGCCTACTTTTGAAAGTCAACATTTACATTATTTAACGTTAAATGCATTATATATGCCGGAGTCACTTTGGAATAAATCACAGCATTTCATGATAAAACGTGACTTAGCCTATACAGTCCGGAAAATAGGCTATAGGTTATAGCAAATTCAGACCAACTGCTGGTCTACACAGAGAGAAAGCCCTGTCTAAGCTCTTCTGTTGTGCCGAGCCATTCGTTATTCTAGTTGTTTGATGAGAAAATTAAATGTAGCCTATAGTTGCAATACACGCGTTTTGTAAGCTCCGTGCAAGTGCTGCAGAGGACTATTATTACTAGAATATTAGAAATCTAATACTCAAGCTGTTTTCTCATTTTTCTACTCTTAATATTAAATAAAAAAATGACTGAACGAAAGATACACGGATTCTCTTGAACCACCACCGCGTTTGCGGCAGAAAACTACTGCAGTGCAGCCAAAATGCTCTGTTCGACTTATCTGAGATCCTTTACTCTTCCCTGTGGATGACCTGTGACCTACTTTCTGTAAGATCTGCATTTTTGAATTTGAATTTTTGAGATTGAATTTTAGAAAACTGAATTTGAAGTTCCGAATTTCTTCATCTTGAAAACTTGAATCTGTATTTTTTTAAACTGAATATTTGCAGTATACGAATTCAGAACAAAAAAACTAGCTGTTTGAAAATGCATGTCTATAAAATTCAGCCATAAAAACATTTAAATTTGTTAAATTTCAAATGTTCAATATTCGTTTAAAAAAAAATCTAATTCAGAACTATTTAAACTACCACCTAAAATTCAATTTTGTTAGATTACACTTGCAAATAATTCAAATTTACACAATTCAAATTCAAATCATTTTGTCATATTATAAGCTCCATAAAAAATAAACTAATAAAACAAAAGGGTACAAATAATAAAGTGCAGGAGATGCAATGACTGTGGTAACTTTAACCAATTTTTAACCAAACTTTTATCGCTTTCCTTATTCAAACTGATTTATTTCCATGAATATGATTGACCTGAAGAATAAAAGCTGTAACATATATTTAGATATTTATATGAGTAATCACACTCATGACCATGTGAAATGGCTCTATAACTGTATTAGAGATTTTGAGTGAAAAGATTGTTTTACCAATAAAATTAAACACTAATTTTACATATATTGTCTTTCAATAATTCAAGCCCTTTTCAAGTGCCTTTTCTTAAATATGTCTGTTCTCAAGAGGTTTCCAGGACTTACATTTCAAAAAAGTAAAGTTCAAGCACTTTAAGCACTTTGTACGAACCCTGTCAAAGATGTCCAAGCTACCGTATGTCAACAGAACCACTTTAATGGTGCTTTTTAAGAGTAAAAATAACCACTTTCATTGCATGAAAAAAATAAATAAAAAATCTTGCATTCAATAAAGTAGAAACCTCCACAAGTTTAAAACAACATGAGGGCGAGTAAATGAAGACAACTTTCAGTTTTGGGTGAATTATTCCCTAAACAAGTCAATCTACAAACCAAATCTATAAAACTAGCAGGATTACACTAACAATTTCCAGAAGCTGCAATTAAAAAGTCAAGCTCATAAATCAAGTAAACGAGCCAAAAGAATTTAGATGGTTTAGAAAGTAAGTGAATAATTGCGTAATAAATGTCACGGCCAAATACCTTTAGGATCAAGTAATTGGAAAAACTCATGCAACTGTCTTCAGGATTTTCCCCCTTCTTCCCAGTTTGTGTCACACGTATAGGATTACGCTGAAGTTTTCAGACCTTTTTTATTACCTTTTCCATTAGGTAACTCAAATAAAATAGGTTAGAGAACATTAATTTTCTTAGATGAAGGGGGAGGCGACTGTCTCACGTATAAAATATGTAAATACATAAATATATAATCATGATTATAATTTTCAGCATCATTACTCCAGTCTTCAGTGTCACATGATCCTTCAGAAATCATTCTAATATGATGATTTGATGATCAAGAAAAATTTATCATTGCTATCAATCTTGAAAACAGTTATGTAAAAAAATGTCTAAAATTAAAATTCTAAAAATTTATAATTTTCTGATTAATTGACAGTTAAAAAAAACTCTGTGTAGTGTAAAATCTTTTGCAACATTAAAATGTCTTTACGGTCACTTTTGACCCATTTAATATATCCTTGCTGAATAAAAGTATACATTTTTTTATTTCTCCCCTTTCTATTTCAGATAAATTATGTTCTTTTGAACTTTCTATTTATCAAAGAATTTTTTGAACATTTAACATTAAACACTGATAACAATCATAAATGTTTCTTGAGCATCAAATCATCATATTAGAATGATTTGTGAAGGATCATGTGACACTGAAGACTGGAGTAATGATGCTGAAAATTCAGCTTTGATAACAGGAATAAATTACACTTTACTATATATTCACATAGAAAACAGATTATGTATTTTTTTATCAAATAAATGCAGTCTTGGATGAGCAGACGAGATTTCTTTTAAAATCATTAAAAATCATACCGATCCCCAAATTATGAATGGGCAGTGTTATATATAAATATAAAAAGTATATTTATAGAAGTTATATAAAAGCTAAATTCACAAACAAAAATGGCTCCTGCACTGAAATCACTGGAAACTTCCACTGGGAAAACTGGAAGCATTCTGGATGCGTTCTCCACCCGGCTGTCGGTGCCGGCGCGGTAAAAATAGGCTTCAGGCGCATTAAAACAGGCAGAAGGTAAAAGGAAAGAATGATGCTTGTTTTTCCAGAAGGGGTTTTACTGCTGAACATTCACTTCAGCTCCACATCTGACCAATGAATGTGGGTCATCACGCATAACCAACAGCGCACAATACAAGAGCATAAAACAACAGACAAAAACAACAGTAATAAAACGTGGATTTGCCTTTTAAAAGTTCAATGCCAGCATATTAGTTCACACTTGACATTCTTATGTTAGTGACAGTGTAATAATATAAGAAATTATCAATACTGAGAAAAAAAAAATATATACAGTATATACTACATATTTAAATGGTGCACACTATAACAAAGCATCATCAGGGTAACATGTGACACTAAAATAATGCAATAAACATGAAACCCTTGTACTTTACTTATTACAAAAAATTATATTTAGGGGTGTCCCCGACTATGGATTTTCATAGTCGAATCAGAATCGTCAAGTCTTGCCTATAGTCGACTAATAGTCAAATCATGTGTATGGGGGCGGGGCTTTAACAATTCAAAGCCGCGATGTACAGAAAATCACACAAAGATATAGAAGAAAATGTATAAAAACCAATAAAACTAAGAAATAACATAAATAACTCCAGAAAGGCCACACTGCAGACAGGATTTACATTTCACATGCAAATCAAATTAAATCGGCTAAATTACCTGTGTGAGCAGGCTCTAAGTACAGCACAACATCGATGCATCATGCACCGAAAAAATCAACAATTAATTTACTAAATTAAATTAGAACAGAATATACCTTTCTAATAAATAAAAATACAAAACGAAATAAATCAGAATAAGTCACAAGATGAGGAGCAAATGTGTGCAAAATGCCTAAAGTGCAGGGGAACATATATTCAAAACACAAGCCACAAATAGTTAGATTAGATAACCCTGACAGATCAATAAATACAATTAAAATAAAGAAATTATTAAAATAACGATAGTAGCCAGAATTTTCAACTTTGTCTTTTTAACTGCAGAAACAACAATAAATGCTAAACTGGAGTGGCAGTCTTTTTAGCTAAACATGTTCACAGCATCCTGCACATAGTATGGTTTCTTAATAAAGTGTGTACTGTGTACATTAAGCCACGTTAAAAGCTTTTTTCACGTTAAGCATTTTAGAATGTCCCGTGGAAAACCAACTTGTTAACGTTGGCCGGCAGAAGTGCGATCATGGTTTTCCTCATGCTAAATCCAGCCTTGGAGAATATCCTTTCTGATGGTGTACATCCACACTTTAGATTTTCTTATCCCAGACATTGTTAAAGATTTAAATCCTTGCCGCGAAGACGCTCCTCTGTCGGTCACGGATTGAAAGTGAAACTTAAATCTGTCACGGGGTGTTTGAATTTATTCACGCACGTTAAAAAATATTAATTAAAAGCTTCTTTCTTTGCACATTTTTATATACAGCATTATCATAATAGGCTGAATATTAACGTATTGACATAAAAGCTAGTTCTATGTGAAATCAGACATTGAGCGCCCTCATATAGCCAAAGTGGCATGAGCCTCGTTTCATAACACCTCTGCGAAGATTCGACCGTGAGATCGGTAGTCGAATCAGGCTCCTCCAATCAAAGCATCGAATCTTCGACTATTCGGGGTCACCCCTTTTTCAAGCACAGCTTAAGCACATAACTTGAGCCTTAAATGTTGAGCCCTGTAATACATTATTCTGTACATTGTCTAATTCATTTTATTTGGACAGTATACTTATATTGTTATACAAACACATTATCTACAAGTAAACGATATAAAGTATATATATAGTGTGGCATATAGTGGTGAGGTGTGTAATGGCGTTTTCACACCTGAGAGTCCGCACGAGGTACGAACCAAAGGTCATGTTTGATACATTGTATACATTCGGTCAGTTTTGGTTTGGTTTCACAGTGCAATTATGCGAGCGCACTAAAGAACTGTACATGACACACTTGTGTCCTGTCGTCATCATCTATGTGGGCTGCATCTCGACATTGACTGGTTTGTAAACGGACGTGCGTCTGACGTCAGCGTGTTGTCAGTTCGGCGAGTAACTTTGACAGGAATGAATGAACAGACGCATATCGTTGCCAGTTGCCACTATACTGTTATTATTACGGCATTACTCCCTGCAGCACCAGCTATACTCGAGGCTAGTTCACATTCGCCAAATGACCGTCCTCGTTGTGCGAACATTTCATCGTCGCCGGCAGGAAAGAAGGAGAAGAGCGAGCAATCCTGCGGGAACCACCGGAACTTCCTGTAAATGTTCTGAAAGTCCGAACCATACAGACAATGCGTTCACACTAGAAACTAACCAAACCTTTGTTCAGTTTGATCCGGACCGAGACTACCTCTTTTCGTCTGACCAAATTTAATCTGTTTGGTCCAGACTGTGGTCCGGGAGAGGTTTCACACCTGTAATTTTGATTCGGATCAAACAGAAAAGTCAGAAAATCCGGACCAAACAAGGTAGGTGTGAAAGGGCCCTAAGACCCAACATCTACTGCAGTACTGGAGTGCCTCAGGGCTCGGTGCTGGGACCGCTTCTCTTCTCCATCTACATGACATCACTAGGATCTGTCATTCAGAAACATGGTTTTTCCCATCACTGCTATGCTGATGACACACAACTCTACCTCTCATTCCAGACAGATGATCCGATGGGAGCTGATCGCATCTCAGCCTGACAGACACCATAACCTTCAACTAAACCTAGTCTCGGCCAACCCAACATTACATCACAATTTCTCCATTCAGCTATATGTTCATCATCATCCATAACTCCTTTCAGGACAGCCAGGAACCATGGAGTTAAACTTCACAGACCACGAACTACCCCGTCCTGAAGATTTACCGTATACAACATTAGAAAGATCCGGCCCTTCCTATCGGAGCTCCACAACTCCTGGTCCAAGCTCTTGTTCTCTCCAGACTGGACTACTGTAATGCTCTCTCCTTCCAGCATCTGTCAAACCTCTGCAACTGATCCAGATGTTGCAGAAAGAGGGTCTTCATCGAGCCGAAGAGAGCACACGTCACTCCTCTCCTCATAAACCTGCACTGGTTGCCAGTTGTCACATTAACGGTGGAATTTGTAATATTTGGAATAAGCCAAAGGTATTACTGAGCATATACGTTTTAATCAAATATATAATACACTTATGATGGTATATTGCTTGTATGTTTCGAAGATGCTCGTAATGAATTTGTAATGTACTTGTAACACAAATAAAGTACACTTAATATGACCACTAATCAAGCATGTAATTAAAACTTGATCTATTAATACTAATACTTTATTTTCTCTATTATAGCGATTTAATAAAAAATAAAAAACGTACTGCCTTGGACTAAACTGAGAAGGGTCACAGCACTTACATATTGTTGTCTTCTCCTCATTTGTAAGTCGCTTTGGATGAAAGCATCTGCTAAATAATTAAATGTATAAGTCTTATAGGCATGTTAAGTACTGGCACTTGTGTTAAAATGCTGTAAAGTGAGAATGCTTTCAAAAATAAAATCACAAATTGAATATATTTATGATTTAACTTCTATTAACTAATTCAAATCAATATATGGTGTAACGAGATATTAATATGCATAAGACTTTTGCACATTACTGTATATATATATATATATATCATGGGGGAGATAAATACTATGGATATCAATGAGGCCCAAAATATCTTCCTTAGTGTTCAACAGAAGAAAGAAACTTGATGATGTCAGGATTTTCATGTGTGGATGAACTGTCCCTTTAACTAGTTTAGGATTAAAAAGGCCAGCATAAACCAGATAAAAAATAAACAGTTTTGGCCCGTTATACGAGGCATCATCATCATCATCATCATCACTCACCGTCCCGGATGTCGTTCCCGCGGCTGCAGTTACTGCAGATGTGCTTGATATGACCGGAGATCACAAACGGAGTGTTGTTGTTACCGGGGGCGGTGGGCTGCCGTAGCCTGACCAGGTTAAAGGCTCTCCGTTTGCGCGGCTTCTCCGCGGACGACGACGATGATAATGATGAAGAAGATGATGCGTCCTCCCGTAACCGAGATGTGATCCAGGTCCCGTGCGCTCCCGTGAATGCGGGACCCGCCATGACGGATCCGTGTCTATCGGTCACACCCCGGGATGGTGCGGATACCGAACGGAAGAGCGCGTGCATTACCGATCATGCCGAGCCGCGCAAACCGTCCTGTGCGCGAGACTACACGCGCAAAAACCGTTGGCCCACCTGAGTATGAGCGCGCGCGCGCGTGCGTGTGTGTGTATATGTACACACATACACCAGCTGATGTAAGACACTTTCCTAATTCGGTATTTTCTTCAATATATCACCCCTTTAAAATCCCGGTAACGTTAATCCTTCGGCACCGCTCGTGATTTCCGCGCGAATGACAGCGACTGGCGCAGATTTGTTTATCATAAGCGGACGATGGATGCGCCTCTCAGCAGCATCACTTCAAATTCATCAACGTGACGCAATGCCGTGAAGTCCACGTAAAAATACGCGGACTGGAATCAACCGTTAACGGGAGCAAATTCACGGATCCTATTACGGC
The DNA here is from genome assembly GCF_965113295.1 of Leuciscus leuciscus. Lineage (NCBI taxonomy): Eukaryota > Metazoa > Chordata > Actinopteri > Cypriniformes > Leuciscidae > Leuciscus > Leuciscus leuciscus. The sequence goes on from NC_138743.1 coordinate 2,670,855, forward strand.
GAGAACCTGTCTCATGAATATTAATGAGCCAGCATGACGTTCGGCCAGCAGGCACACCTGATTGGACCGTTGTTAAGTGGGCTACTATGCTGAAGGCTTAGCTCATTAATATTAATGTGAAAATTTAGCTTATAAATATGTGTGAATATTATTTGGAGAATATTTAATACTTAACTTCTATTGCTATATTATTATTATTATTATTATTTTCTACTCACTATGGTACTGTGTTGATTAGATTTTATTTATTTAAATGTATTTATTTATATGAATAATTTGTTAATTTAGTTTAATATTATTTATTATTTTAAATTTGAACGATTTTACTATAAATTAAGTCACGTTGGTAGGACTTAAACAGCCTTTAACATCCAAATCTATTTTAATTAGTGATTAACTATTTTTTATTTATATTGTATCTCTTCTATCACAGTGTTTTTGTTACCAAGCAGCGTGACATGAGAGCTAAGCCTTCGCCATAGTATTATTTACTCCGGTCACACAGTCCTTACCGAGAGAATCCAGACCGGATCTACCGGAAGACCCCGCCTACGTCACCGTGTTTTGAATGGTGTCTGAAACCTGTACTAAAATAAAAATAATAACGGTAACCATTTCCCCCCAATATTGTCTGTGATTTACCTATTGCTAAATGCAGCTTATCTATTGGTCAGAGAAATTTAGTAGATTTAACGAAAATCCCTGCATTTCCCTACTATACAAACCATAAAGATATTTATTAGACAGGTTGTGTTGTTAGCCTATCTATTGACAGATTATTTTTCTTTCCTCAAAATAAAAATGTATAGTAAAATCGTTAAAATTAAAAAAAAAGATTAAACTTAATTAACAAATTATTAATATAAATAAATACATTTAAATAAATAAAATCGAATCAATTCAATACAGCATCATAGTGAGTAGAAAAAAACAATAATAATATAACAATAGAAGTTAAGAATGAAATATTCTCCAAATAATATTCACACATATTTATAATCTACATGTTTCCCAGTATAAAGAGGGTCTGCGGGAATTCTGGAAAATGTAGAGTAAAAAAAGGAGCAAACTGTAAACAATAAATAAATAACTGAAAATAATATATAAATAAATAATCTAACAGTACAGTTCAGAAATTAAATATTATCAAAATAATATTTTACACACATATTCTATTAAAAGCTGCATTGTTCGTTCCTGGCACGAGGATGAGCGTCTGAAAGAGTGAAAACTCCAGCGTTAGAAAACTAAGAAATAAAGAGGAAATATTGTCATCATCACACGCTTGCTAAAATCTGTGCAGATGTTTGATCAGCTGAGCTTTTCAGTGTGTGTTTGCTTCACTAAACTGACCCCAGAACAGATGCAGCGCTGAGAACATGTGCAGATGAAATATCATCAAAGCATGACTGATGACTGGGATGATGACTGGGATGATGACTGGGATGATGATGACTGGGATGATGACTGGGATGAATGCGCTCTGTCTCAGAGTCTCCAGCAGATGGCAGTGTGTGAGAGAACATCAAGCCCTGTGTTTCAAGCTTGACTTTAATCATGTTTGAAAATGTGTATTTGTGTGTGTGCCTTTATCACAAACCAGCTGTGCAGTTAATGTGTGTGTGTGTGTGTGTGTGTGTGTGTGTGTGTGTGTGTGTGTGTGTGTGTGTGTGTGTGTGTGTGTGTGTGTGTGTGTGTGTGTGTGTGTGAATGAGGGAATCTCACCATGCATGTTCAGGTCACATGATGCAACCCCTAATTAACTAAATAAAGACATGAAAACATCTGGTGGGAATATGCATTAAAAAAAATTTTTAAATAAAAAAAACACCTTCATTGCCTTTATGCAAAATAATATATTAGCTTTTATGCAACCTGGACTGGACACATTTTCAATACATTTACCCAATTACCTAATAGCAATATATTCCTGGAAAAAAGGCTTAATTTACAGAATAAGTACAAATGAATCTGATTTCACCAGTAAAAGACAGTATTTGAGAAGCGACTGATGGTCATGATTCTCTGAACAGCAGAACGAGTGTTTTGTAACTCATCCTTCTTCAGTTCGACTCGTCACATAGACAAACCGTTTAATCCATTCTGTTATGCAACTGTGTCCCTTTAACACACACACACACACACACACACACACACACACACACACACACACACACACACACACACACACACACACACACACACACACACACACACACACAGCTGTAATACATCTGACATCTAACACTTTTCAGTGATTGGCTTATTCTGAGCTGAATTCTCACCATTACACACAGAAACACACATGTAGTGTTTTCATGTTTTATGGGGACTTTCCATAGACATATTCTGTCCCCTTACACTAAACCTACCCATCACACACACACACACACACACACACACACACACACACACACACACACACACACACACACACACACACACACACACACACACACACACACACACACACACACACACACACACACACTAACCCGACCCCTAAACCTTACATTTTCAAACAACTTCATTCTGTTTGATTATAAGCTGTTTTCTTCATGAGGACCAAAACATGTCTCCAGAATTTCGGATATTGCCATCTTTTTGTGTCCCCATAATGGTTTACCAGGACCACACACACACACACACACACACACACACACACACACACACACACACACACACACACACACACACACAGCCTGCAGGCGATGTGTGTGTGAGTATCAGATGAGTGTGTGTTGTGTCTGGCCTCACAGTATATTGATCTCTCAGCTCATTCAACCACGAGAACAGCAGTGAGATACACTGACACTTCAGCACGATCCCCTCTCACTGTTAACATTACTTCTTATATTAACTAACAGTGCGAAATATATTTTTACAACATTTACAGTAATAATCATTGTTAATGTTTAAATTGTTAAAAAATTATTAAAAACATGCACACAACAAAATTACTAAAATTGAAAAAACTTAAATGAAAATATATTAAAAATACAACAACAAAAAAAAGGATAATTCAATATAGCCTATTAATAAATACTATAATAGTATATAAATAATACTTCACAAAAGAACACTGAGGGACTGGACATGTTCATGATTTTAAAACTTTAATCTTTTAAAAAGTTGTAAATTTAAGTTTGTAAAATGCAACAAAAAAAAAGGAAACGATCTGAACAAACACTGAGCCGAATGTGTGAGGAGCATCAGCACAGATCAGCCCTGAAAACACTAATGCGATGAAACAGCTTCCACCTCTCAGTCACACACACACACACACACACACACACACACACACACACACACACACACACACACACACACACACACACACACACACACACACACACACACACACTCTTCCTGACTCTTCCTGACAGGATAACAGCCTGTAGGTCACAGACGTCCATCACTGCTTCAGGATCAGCTCATACACACACGTGACGTCACAATAACAAGCTATAAAAACATGCACTTTCAAAGAGTAGTTAGTCCAGCATCACTATCACTATCACTATCACTCACTATCACTATACATTCAGTCCGATTTCCTTCTTTTATACGTGTTGCATTGGTGATCCCGATCCAACACATTTTAAAAAGCAACTGCAAGTGCTACGACGAGTTTGACAGTGTGAGCAGTGTTGGGGAAAGTTACTTTTAAAAGTAATGCATTACAATATTGCATTACTCCCCCAAAAAAGTAACTAATTGCGTTAGTTACATTTTGTGAAATGTAATGCGTTACATTACTTTTGCGTTACTTTTTCTCACCTGGGCTGGGCTTGCTTGTTTGTTTTTTAAGAACAAGAAAAAAAGTTATATTTTTGGCTAATGTTAAGGCCCTTTCACACCAAAAGTGAAGTGAATAATCCTCAGGCTGAAGGAAACGCATGTTTACTCCTGTACAGTAGAGGGCGCCGCTCAAACTAACCTTTCAGCCATTCTGCATTACAGAACAATAGGAGACAGGAGAAGTTCAACACTCTTATTTCTAAATCTAATCTAAAGTAATTTTTGCTTATTAGTATGGTTGAATTAGATCTTGAAGGTCAGCAGCAAAGACATTGATTAATAAAGTGAGATTAAATACATAAAGTATATTTGTGTAATTTAATATAGTTCATTATAAAAGTTTTGCGTAAAATTCTGAGATTGTATTTTACTGTTTTTATTCATTTTGAGGAATACTGAATGTTTTCGTGCAAGTGAGATGAGCAAATACATGTTCACATTTAGTCTAGAACTACAATAACCATCATGTTTACACACACACACACACACACACACACACACACACACACACACACACACACACACACACACACACACACACACACCTCCTCACTTTATTTCTCTCAACATGAGGACAGGAGAACTGTCAATCAATAAATGTGAAAAAGTAACTTGGATATTTTGTTGTAAATTAAAAAAGTAATGCGTTACTTACTTGAAAAAGTAATCTGATTACATAACTCAAGTTACTTGTAATGACTAATGAGAGGCAAGAATTCAAAAAACGAAGTAAATTCTATATTAGTACTAAAATCAAGCTTGTAGAAATTAAAGCGTAAATCTCAACAATATAAAATTAAGTAAAACCTACTCAGTTTATCTAATACTGGTGTTCCCATCATGCACTGGGGCATGAATAATTAATGAGGTTGATTTTTCACTGTTTTCCAGCTGTATTTACACCGTTTTATCATTGCTTTTGTTGTTAGGTTTAGTAACTTGTCATTTTATGACATCTGGATTCATTTTCTACTTAAAATGACAAAAACAATCTATCGAATGTTACCGTCATTGTATACTGTGTACCGAGTATCTAATTCAGTGATATATCAAGTGAAAAGTGAATTATGTTACATTTATTAAACTTAGTTAAGTAGATGTCACTTAATTCTATATGCAACATAAATAATTAAATTGTAATTAAGTAGTATTTACTTAAATACTTCAATTAAAAGTCAAATGAATGTTAAGTTCAATAGTAAGTCGATTTTACTTGATAATAACATGTAAGTTGTACAGAACAGTAGCAGTAAAATTTTACTTAAAATTGTTTTTAAAAAGTATTTTTTCAGTGAAGCTGTTGTTCACCTATAAGGCACAATGTTTGCATGTTTCTTTCTGCCAGTGTAAAGTCATGCAGGTTTGCAGTGAGGTGAGGATGAACAAGAGCTGAAACACAATGCTGCTGATATAAAGCCTGTCATTAATCTTTACCGCTCACGTCACGACTTTCTCAGCCTCTTTAAGATGAGCGCATTGAACTGTGTGACTCATGGCGCACATGAAGACAGTGCTGAGTGTGTGTGTGTGTGTGTGTGTGTGTGTGTGTGTGTGTGTGTGTGTGTGTGTGTGTGTGTGTGTGTGTGTGTCTCCCCTTCAGAAAGAAACATCTGCATCTCTGAATGAACACACCTCTGGATCAGCTTTACCAAAACATTCTTCATAATCATTTGGAATTTGCCATGTAACTATATGGATATGGAAATCATTCAGTACCATGGTAATACCATGTTTTTAGACATGCACCATGGTAATATTGGGATCTTTTGAAATACCTTGGAGTAGATACTCTAAATATATAACATGGTATTAGCCAATGCACCATGGTATTTTTGAAATAGCTTGGAGTAATATGTAAATATAGTAGCACATGTGTGTTTGGTACCTTGTCAAAGTTCATACACTATGGTATTCTCTATTATATTTGGTCTGTCTGACCGCTTAGTACCATAGTATTATTTTTTGGACACTGTACCATGGTAATCTTTGTAATACTCTGGAGTGACATGTAAATAGTACAATAGGTATATGGTAATTATTCAGTGCCATGGTAATATTGGAATTTTTGTAAGTACTTTGGAATAAATACTCTAAAGAAAGAACATGGTATATATTAATGCACCATGTTTTTTTAACATATATACCATGGTATTTTTTTAAGTAGTTTGGAGTACTATCTAAATATAATTGCGTATATGGTATTCATCAGTACTATATCAAAGTTCATCTACCATGGTATTTTTAAGTGCTGTGATATTTAGTCATTTATATCTTGATATAGTACGTACATATAATAGCACATGTGTATTTGTTAAATATAATACCATGTTTTTTGCTCATGTTCCATTTTTTTTTTAATACTTTGGGGTAAATATTCTAAATAACATGGTAAATATAAATGCACCGTTTTATTTTTTTGTATATACCATTATATATACCATAGTATAGTTTGGAGTACTATGTAAATGTAATACCATGTATATGGTATTCATTAGTACCATATCAAAGTTCATATACCATGGTATTCCTAAGTAAATACTGTGATATTTGGTCATGTCTATATGTTGATCACTATTTTTGGACACTACTATGATAAAAGCATGTGTTTTTGGACACGTACCATGGTAATATTGGGATTATTTGAAGTATCCTGAAGTAAATACTCAAAACAACATGGTATATGCAAATGCACCATGGTATTTTGGAAGTAGCTTGGAGTAATATGTAAATAGTATGCACATGAATATTTGGTAATGGTAATTCCATGTTGTTGTTTTTTGTTTGTTTTTTTGTATTTTATTTGTATTTTTTATATTAGTGCACTGTGTTTTATTTTTTGACTTGTGTATTATGGTACATGTGTAGACTATATGGTAATCATTTTGTACCATATCAAAGAGCATTTACCATGGTTTTCTTTATTTGGTCTGGTCTATGTTGATCACTATTTCTGGTAAAAGGCAAGCACGTGTTTTCAGACATGCACTGATATCATGACATTCTTTAACTGGAGTGCCATCCAATATGAACATGGTAATCATTCTATTCCATCAATAGCATGGTGTATTTCCACAGTACAGTAGTGAACGCGCACACTCACCTGTCTGTAATGTGTAGGACAGCCTGGTTTCGTTGAGGTACGGTGTGTCGCTCTTGGATCGGGCTCTTCTGATGGGCCGCCGGTCCACATCGTCCTGCTCGGGTGCCGTCGCCATCAGAGCCGCGGGACCCCCGGTGAAGCCCCGGTAACGGTAGAGACACGGGAGAGCGCGAGCAGGGGAGGGATGGAGACTCCTCCTCGCTCCGTTAACAGATCAACCGACACGACACACGCGAGACACAAGCGCACGGACCGTCGATCGCATCCCGCCCTGATGCAGCACACGGATGAACGGAAACATCCAAATCCTGCTGCCGTATACCGTTTCTAACCGGGATGACGTGGTCCGCACGGAGAATCTGCACTGATGCGGCGGAGAGCGGATTTTCCGCGTGCGCGACCCTCATTCACGCGTTACTACACACGCGCTAGCTCTCATGACACATGCATGTAGATGTAGTAAAAACACCGGTAAAACGGCACCGATCTCCGTGCAGCTGTGACATCATCAGTACCGATCGATGATCCGGAGCACTTCTTCACCTGTCTACGGTTCAGAGCTGACTCATTCTGAGGGATACGATAGAAACGCACACTATATGCGAACTGTAATAAAAATACAGAAATGTAACAGGGTCATGGTATTCGGTGCCTTCTGGACATCATCAAAACATGTAGAAAATCAGTTTTTAAAGACACTTCTGTTTTGTGTAATCATAATACGGTGATGAAAAACGTTTGAAAGATGTTTTTGGTCAAGCTCGGGTAAATAAACGTTTCCATTTATTAAACAAAATCAATGAAATTATATATCCGCAATGTCCACCCTGTTAGAGACAAATGAACAACAGTTTAAATACTTATGATTCTAATTTATGGGCATTGTGTACATTTTCTTAGATAATCATGCCCCTTTGTCCTTTTAAAAGCATATCAGTTAAATAAATTATCAGAAAATGTACAGACTATATTAGGCTATATATATATATGGGTCATTCCTGGGATTCGGTAATATTTCAGTCCCCTAGATTTTAAAAAGTGGTGGTTCACCAAAATGAAATGTTAAAAGCTTTTCACAATACTTTGTTATGTCCTTTATAATGAATACAAATAATTATTGCATTTAAATAATTTTTATCATTAAAAAAAATCTTATTTCTGTCTTAAAGCAAGCATTTTGTCATGTCCCTGAGGTTCTTCGCTGAATTTGTACTTGGAAAATAATTAATAAAATGTGCACAGTGTCTATAATTTTCGGCAATAATGCAAGTATTTATTTGTGTTCTTTGCTTTTGAAAAGAAACATTTAAAAAAAATGCAAGATATTTGATAAAAAACTACTTATAAAGTTACGTCCCTCAGTCTGAACTCAACCCCGTCACGCCAACCATTCTCCGCCCATAATAATATAGACTCCACCCATATGTGACATCATTCACAGGAAGTTGCATCATTCAGCTCTCTTCAAGAGCATGGTGCAGAAGAAGATGAGTGATATCACACTTTTTATAAATTTTTTGAGGTGTATTATAGTCAGGGAGGGTACTGTCAAGCTTAACAACTCAACTCCATCACATACAATTAAGATGGAAAATTATGACTTTTCAAAATTGTATTTTAATCCATAAAAATCTAAAATATACTTATTTCATTGGCTGCCATGTGGCCCACTCTTCTACACCACATTAAGAGCAGTGGCCATTTTGAGCAAAAAAACTCAACCCCATCACACTCAACCCCGTCACATATGTCATTGTTTCGGGGTTGTAAACTTTGTGACAGGGTTGAGTTATTCACTTAATTTAATCAATGATTTCAATTTAAACATTTTATTTTATTTTTTTATTTCAGTAAATATATTATTACCAAAATCATAACTCATATTTTTGTTATAGATAAAATATTTGATGTAATGTGTCCACTTAAACTTCAACAGTCATTGAGATGATTCCAGCTCCACAACATGTGACATCTCGCCATGTAGAGGTTCTGAAGGAGGTTTGGGCCAGACTCTCAAGATAAAAGCCTGAATAAAGTGCCTCAGCCACACACAGACACACAGACACAGACACAGAGACAAACACAGACACAGAGACACAGAGACAAACACAGACACAGAGACACAGAGACAAAGACAGAGACACAGACACACACAGACACAGAGACACAGACACAGAGACACAGACACCCACAGAGACACAGAAACACAGACACAGACACACAGACACAGACACACACAGAAACACAGACACAGACACAGACACACAGACACAGAGACACATACACACAGACACAGACACACAGAGACACAGACACACAGAGACACACAGACACACAGAGACACACAGAGACACAGACACAGAGACACAGACACAGACACAGAGACACAGACACAGAGACACAGACCCACAGAGACACAGACCCACAGACACAGACACACGGACACACAGACACACGGACACAGACCCACAGACCCACAGACACAGAGACACAGACCCACAGACACAGACACACAGACACAGAAACAAAGAGACACAGAGACACACAGACACAGAGACACACAGACACAGAGAGACACAGACACAGAGAGACACAGACACACAGACACAGACACACAGACACAGAGACACAGACACACAGAGACACAGACACACAGACACAGAAACAAAGAGACACACAGACACAGAGACACACAGACACAGAGACACACAGACACAGACACACAGACACAGAGACACAGACACAGAGACACACAGACAAAGAGACAAACAGACACACACAGAAACACAGACACAGACACAGACACAGACACAGAGACACAGACACACAGAGACACAGAGACACACAGACACACAGAGACACAGACACAGAGACACAGACCCACAGACACAGAGACACAGACACAGACACACAGATACACACAGAAACACAGACACAGAGACACATACACACAGACACACAGAGACACACAGAGACACAGACCCACAGACACAGAGACACAGACCCACAGACACAGACACACGGACACAGAGACACAGACACACAGACACAGACCCACAGACCCACAGACACAGAGACACAGACCCACAGACACAGACACAGACACACAGACACAGAAACAAAGAGACACAGAGACACACAGACACAGAGACACACAGACACAGAGACACACAGACACACAGACACAGAGACACAGAGACACAGACACAGAGAGACACAGACACAGATAGACACAGACACACAGACACAGAGACACACAGACACAGAGACACAGAGACACAGACACACAGAGACACAGACACAGAGACACACAGACACAGAGACACACAGACACAGAGACACACAGACACAGAGACACAGAGACACAGAGACACAGACACACAGAGACACAGACACAGAGACACACAGACACAGAGACACACAGACACAGAGACACACAGACACAGAGACACACAGACACAGAGACACACAGACACAGAGACAAACATACACACAGACACACAGACACACAGACCCACAGACACACAGACACACACACGGACACAGATACACACAGACACAGATACACACAGACACAGACACAGAGACACACAGACACAGAGACACACAGACACAGAGACACAGAGACACACAGACACAGACACAGAGACACAGAGACAAACAGACACACAGACACAGAGACAGAGACACACAGACACAGAGACACAGAGACAGACACAGATACACACAGACACAGACACAGAGACACACAGACACAGAGACACACAGACACAGAGACACAGAGACACACAGACACAGACACAGAGACACAGAGACAAACAGACACACAGACACAGAGACAAACAGACACACAGACACAGACACACAGACACAGAGACACAGACACACAGAGACACACAGACACAGAGACACACAGACACAGAGACAAACAGACACACACACACACACACACACACACACACACACACACACACACACACACACACACACACACACACACACACACACACACACACACACACACACACACACACACACACACACACACACACACACAGTGGTGCCTCTATGAATAAATATGGATTAGACCCTTTTTTTCTTTACATTTGTTCAGGTATTTTATGCAAATGTTCATAAAGTAACTATTTTAAAATGTTGGAATTGTTGAGTGCGTGCAAGAGTCCTGCTTATGTTGAGTTTTTTGTGTTAACATGGCATTTTCTTTTGTAAATGACCCACTGATTGTTACTTATGTTATTATGAACTTTTATCTGCTGCAGTTTTGTTTTATGTTCCAGCACTGAGGAATGTTTTAGACACTAGTGAATTTACCTATTGTGCCCATTTGATAAAAGGTTCTGTTTGGTAATCTATTTTTGTTTTTTGTTTCCAAAAATATTTGAAAGTTACTAATGGCCGTACTGTCTGCAGTAGTTTTCTTTGTTTAAATTCTCACTGCAGTTCAGATAATAAAGTAAAAACGAAAAAAACTAAATATGACTATGTCTTTATTACATGGTTGCCTAAAATAAAATAGTGTTTTGTTTGAGTCTCAAAGAGGGATTTCCTTATTAAACAAATACAAATTAAAAGTAGGCCAATGTGTCCTTTCAACCCTGTTACAGTATTCAACCCCATCACAGTATTCTCAACCCTGTCACATTAATATTTTTGGAAAATAAAATAAGGAAGACAATTAAAAATTAAAGCATTTCTTGCTGATTACCACCCGACATGTTAAGGGCTAACACAGTAAAATTGTGGTTTTAGTGAAACATCTAAATGAAAAATGTTCTTACTAAAATAAAGAGACCACGGACAGACAATTTGGATATTTGTAACTTCCATCACATACAAATGTGAAAATTATCATAAATATTACATTTGAAGTCATTGAATTGGTACGAGGGACACATGAGCAGTATGTAGATGTTTGTTTTATAACAAGTTTTGTGTAAAATCCTGTTTAAACTAATTCAATTTTGTCCGTTACGGGGTTGAGAATAAAAGGTGTACAAATCTGAAAAAAAATGAAAATAATAAAAAGTCTTTAATGCCTGAGATGGGAAAATATGATTTTTTGAAGGTTTGATATGTGCCTAATAATGTGGGGTATTTAGAAATGTAATCATATGTAGTTCAAAAATGAAAAAAGTCCAAGTTGAAATATTACCGAATCCCAGGAATGACCGATATAAACACTTAATTTAAAAAATATATATATTTTCAGATACAAATTCCTAAAAGGCATTACAAGTATTACATTATTGATAGAATTTCATAGTATTCATATTTTTTGGGTATTTTCATTAAATTATTGTAAACACAAACTGCTTAATATGGTGGACAAAAAAAAAAACAGAGTGGACTTAGTAATAACAGAGTGCACTAATAACAGGGTGGACTAAGTAATAACAGGGTGGACTAAGCAATAACAGATTGGACTAAGTAATAACAGGGGTGGACTAGGTAATAACAGATTGGACTAAGTAATAACAGGGGTGGACTAAGTAATAACAGGGGTGGACTAAGTAATAACAGGGGTGGACTAGGTAATAACAGATTGGACTAAGTAATAACAGGGGTGGACTAAGTAATAACAGGGGTGGAATAAGTAATAACAGGGGTGGACTAAGTAATAACGGGTGGACTAAGTAATAACAGATTGGACTAAGTAATAACAGGGGTGGACTAAGTAATAACGGGTGGACTAAGTAATAACAGATTGGACTAAGTAATAACAGGGTGGACTAAATAATAACAGAGTGCACTAATAACAGGGTGGACTAAGTAATAACAGAGGTGGACTAAGTAATAACAGAGTGGAGTAAGTAATAACAGGGTGGACTGAGTAATAGAGTGGACTAAGTAATAACAGAGTGGACTAAGTCATATGAGAGTGGACTAAGTAATCACAGGGTGGACTAAGTAATAACAGTGCACTAATAACAGGGTAGACTAAGTAATAACAGGGTGGACTGAGTAATAGAGTGGACTAAGTAATATGAGAGTGGACTAAGTAATATGAGAGTGGACTAAGTAATCACAGGGTGGACTAAGTAATAACAGAGTGGACTAAGTAATAACAGGGTGAACTAAGTAATAACAGAGTGGACTAAGTAATAACAGGGTGGACTAAGTAATAACAGAGTGGACTAAGTAATAACAGGGTGAACTAAGTAATCACAGGGTGGACTAAGTAATAACAGGGTGGACTAAGTAATAACAGAGTGGACTAAGTAATAACAGGGTGAACTAAGTAATCACAGGGTGGACTAAGTAATAACAGAGTGGTGTAAGTAATAACAGGGTGGACTGAGTAATAGAGTGGACTTAGTAATAACAGAGTGGACTAAGTAATATGAGAGTGGACTAAGTAATCACAGGGTGGACTAAGTAATAACAGAGTGGACTAAGTAATAACAGGGTGAACTAAGTAATAACAGGGTGGACTAAGGACTAAGTAATCACAGGGTGGATTAAGTAATAACAGAGTGAACTAAGTAATAACAGGGTGGACTAGGTAATAACAGGGTGGACTACGTAATAACAGGGTGGACTACGTAATAACAGGATGGACTAAGTAATAACAGGGTGGACTACGTAATAACAGGGTGGACTACGTAATAACAGGATGGACTAAGTAATAACAGGGTGGACTACGTAATAACAGGGTCGACTAAGTAATAACAGGGTGGACTACGTAATAACAGGATGGACTAAGTAATAACAGGGTGGACTACGTAATAACAGGGTCGACTAATGCCTGCTTCAGATTACACAATTTTTTGTCTGTTACGATAGTCACTGTGTCAGATTACACGATTTTGACTCCTAAAAATCTTGTCATGTCATGGACAAGAAACATGTCATCGTGAGCCGTCTCACACACTCATTCAC
>NC_138743.1:2687155-2699655 GCF_965113295.1 Leuciscus leuciscus
ACACTTAAAATATACATATTTATTGTACACATTAAGTAATGTTTAATCAACCCTTTACAGTTGTGTGGGAATACAGAGTCTATTCTAATCTTTACATGTATTATTAATAATAATCATATTAAATATTCAATAATCATATTATTAAACAATGTAAATTATAAATATAAATGTTTTTGCACGTACCTGTGTGTATAAAGTGTAGGAAGGTTCTCCAGGACGGGGCGGATCAGCCATGACATCAAGAGCGATCTGACCAATCACAGGAGGGCACAAATCCCCCGTCAGAAGTGTATCAGTGTATAACATCACAGCTTGATCCACGTTCACCAGCTCCATATAACCTGTCCTGAATCCACACCTGCATCAATCACATTGAACAGCATTGAATTAGCAGCCTTTTACTGTTAAATTAAGGTCATTATAATGAACATAGACCAACATAATACTCAACATTAAATCAAAATGGACATCTCGAGTATAATATATATATATACAGTATACACTCACCTAAAGGATTATTAGGAACACCTGTTCAATTTCTCATTAATGCAATTATCTAATCAACCAATCACATGGCAGTTGCTTCAATGCATTTAGGGGTGTGGTCCTGGTCAAGACAATCTCCTGAACTCCAAACTGAATGTCAGAATGGGAAAGAAAGGTGATTTAAGCAATTTTGAGCGTGGCATGGTTGTTGGTGCCAGACGGGCTGGTCTGAGTATTTCACAATCTGCTCAGTTACTGGGATTTTCACGCACAACCATTTCTAGGGTTTACAAAGAATGGTGTGAAAAGGGAAAAACATCCAGTATGCGGCAGTCCTGTGGGCGAAAATGCCTTGTTGATGCTAGAGGTCAGAGGAGAATGGGCCGACTGATTCAAGCTGATAGAAGAGCAACTTTGACTGAAATAACCACTCGTTACAACCGAGGTATGCAGCAAAGCATTTGTGAAGCCACAACACGCACAACCTTGAGGCGGATGGGCTACAACAGCAGAAGACCCCACCGGGTACCACTCATCTCCACTACAAATAGGAAAAAGAGGCTACAATTTGCACGAGCTCACCAAAATTGGACAGTTGAAGACTGGGAAAATGTTGCCTGGTCTGATGAGTCTCGATTTCTGTTGAGACATTCAGATGGTAGAGTCAGAATTTGGCGTAAACAGAATGAGAACATGGATCCATCATGCCTTGTTACCACTGTGCAGGCTGGTGGTGGTGGTGTAATGGTGTGGGGGATGTTTTCTTGGCACACTTTAGGCCCCTTAGTGCCAATTGGGCATCGTTTAAATGCCACGGCCTACCTGAGCATTGTTTCTGACCATGTCCATCCCTTTATGACCACCATGTACCCATCCTCTGATGGCTACTTCCAGCAGGATAATGCACCATGTCACAAAGCTCGAATCATTTCAAATTGGTTTCTTGAACATGACAATGAGTTCACTGTATTAAAATGGCCCCCATAATCACCAGATCTCAACCCAATAGAGCATCTTTGGGATGTGGTGGAACGGGAGCTTTGTGCCCTGGATGTGCATCCCACAAATCTCCATCAACTGCAAGATGCTATCCTATCAATATGGGCCAACATTTCTAAAGAATGCTTTCAGCACCTTGTTGAATCAATGCCACGTAGAATTAAGGCAGTTCTGAAGGCGAAAGGGGGTCAAACACAGTATTAGTAAGGTGTTCCTAATAATCCTTTAGGTGAGTGTATATATATTATATATCTCACAAATATATTATATATATGATAATAATCATAAATGTTTCTTGAGCATCAAATCATCATATTAGAGTGATTTCTGAGGGATCATGTGACACTGAAGACTGGAGTAATGATGCTGAAAATTCAGCTTTGATCACAGGAATAAATTACACTTTACTATATATTCACATAGACAACAGATGATTTACATTAGAATAATATTTCACAATTTTCACAGTATTTTCGAGCACATAAATGCAGCCTTGAGCAAAAGAGACTCTTTCACAAACAATAAAAATCTTCCCGACCTTTAACGTTTGTGTATTTATTAAATACAAATGTACTCGGTTGAATCAGAATTTAGAATTTTGAAGTTTAAACTGAATCGAACACTGTTTCTGCTCATGAAGTTTAAATCAGAGACGAGATAGTAAGAAGATAGCTTTAAATTGGTTTTATTAGCTCAGACATCATAAAACTCACTCTCCCATGATGCCGTTGGAGAGCGAGTGAAGCGAGGCCAGTTGAACGCTCTCAGAATAAGGGTCTCCCATCTCAGCCAGGACACGCTTATAGGACAGGAACTCCGAGCCGTCCGCAAAAACCGTGTTCTGATAAACCTGCAACCCAATAAAGAGATCATTACCAAGAAAACAAACGTGACCAAAGCAGATAATGAAGATTTCACCCTAAACACTTCCCTCGTTGACCAACAAGAAAAGATCTTCGTCGGCAGCGAAGCGAATCACATCCTCGATGGACTCTCTGCACTGGACATGCCCTGTGAAACACACACAATCAACCTGCAATTTAATATCACAATTTATCAATTCACTCACAAAAACTACCACAGTATTATGGTTCTTTGTGGTGATGGTATTTTTCATTCATTTTTCATACGTTACTCTAGTTGTCATAGAATACCCTTACAAAAAAGTGTGCTATTAGTAGACTTATTTTAAATGTTAATACTTTCAGCCTACTTTTTATGTACTTCTCAGAAATATAATTAAAGTCCCCCTGTAGTCAACAATTTCATCCCTTAAAACTCATCTTTGATCATCAAAATTATATATTTAAGTATTTGTTCCTTGAAAAAAAAATAATCTTCAAGCCCTTAAAATAGCTTGATTGTAACTCGAACACCCTTGCCTCATTTCGTTTACACGGTTCTATGAATATGCAAATTAGCCCTGCCTCCATTTACTCACAGAAGCTCCACTCGTTGACGATCACACGTTGATCTGATTGGTTACAAGGTAGTTTGTGACGTCAGAAACACCAGCGATTTCAAACCGTGTTTCATTTTCCCCACAGGGGGACTTACATGACCACCAGCAAAATCATCATGAATATACTGTCCCGTACCTGTCGGGTTGCCAGGGTTACTGATATAAATTGCCCGTGGAGAGCTCCGCCCCCTCAACGCCTGGATTACTCGGTTAAGCTCCGCCCTCTCCAAACTCCACCCACCCTGTTCTTGAAGCCGATAGGGCACCGGAACCATGCCCATCCTCTCCAGGAGGCGTGTCAGAGAGTGAGGGGCGGGGTCTGGGATCATAACCGAAGACACGCCCTCTGATTGACACAGCAGTCGCATCATCACCTGTGTACATCAATCACCCAACTGAAGCAATTACAACCAGTACTTTTAAAAGTAATGCATTGCAATATTGCGTTACTCCCAAAATAAGTAACTAATTGCGTTACTTAGTTACTTTTTATGAAATGTAATGCGTTACATTACTTTTGCGTTACTTTTTCTCACCTGGGCTGGGCTTGCTTGTTTATTTTTTAATAACAAGAAAAAAAGTTCTATTTTTGGCAAATGTAAAGGCTCTTTCACACCAAAAGTGAAGTGAATAATCCTCAGGCTGAAGGAAATGCATGTTTACTCCTGTACAGTAGAGGGCGCCGCTCAAACTAACCTTTCAGCCGTTCTGCATTACAGAACAATAGGAGACAGGAGAAGTTCAACACTCTTATTTCTAAATCTAATCTAAAGTAATTTTTGCTTATTAGTATGGTTGAATTAGATCATTGAAGGTCAGCAGCAAAGACATTGATTAATAAAGTGAGATTAAATACATAAAGTATATTTGTGTAATTTAATATAGTTCATTATAAAAGTTTTGTAAAAAATTCTGAGATTGCATTTTACTGTTTTTATTCATTTTGAGGAATACTGAATGTTTTCGTGCAAGTGAGATGAGCAAATACATGTTCACATTTAGTCTAGAACTACAATAACCATATCATGTCACTCACACACACACACACACACACACACACACACACACACACACCTCCTCACTTTATTTCTCTCAGCATGAGCTGTCAGTCAATAAATGTGAAAAAGTAACTAGTGTCACTTATATTTTGTTTTATATATTTACACAATATTTTGTTGTAAATTGAAAAAGCAATGCATTACTTTACTAGTTACTTGAAAAAGTAATCTGATTACATAACTCACGTCACTTGTAATGAGTTACACACACAACACTGCTTACAACATAAATCACAAACGAATGGTTTGGGATCGTACCATCAAACCTCTCTGGGCTTCAACAGTGATGAAGACTTGCTCTGGACTGGATGGGATTCCTCCGTCCCGCAGCGAAATAAACTTTGCTATAGTGTCTCTCACGTACATCGATCCACAGGACCCAGTGTATGAACCTAAAGAGTGAAGCGGCCAGACAGCCAATCAGATCGTGAGCATCACAGGTCACATGACAGTGAATCAGTATATGGTGTACATGAATTCGGACACATTAGGACACGGATGACTATTTCTGGCGTCTTTATTGTACAGGTGTTTATGCACAACCCCAGACATTATTTTTTAATGTTATTGTAATGATCAATACTCTGCTTGTTATAGTACAAATGTGCAACGTTATAAATGTTAGCTAGATTATGTTCATGACCTGTCTATAGTGATGTATGTTTATGATGAAATATAATAAAATAATGGTTTGTACTGTAACAAAAAAACATCTAGTGATTTAACTTCCGTTAAGGGAACATAGTGAGCATTGATTCTCCCTGGTTTTTGCAGTGCATTGTGGGGCTTTTTTAGGGAGCGAAGGTTTCAGTGCACTAGACGGATTTTGCGATTGAGACATCCCTTAAAATGGCCGACTCCCTGATCAGTGCCCTAACTAGTGAACTAGGGAGCTGATTGAGATGCACTTATATTGTTTTTCACCTACTATAGGAAAGTGTGCGATTTCGGATGCAGCCGTTCAGATTAAATATATATATATACTACTGTTCAAAAGTTTGAGGTCAGAAATTAATACTTTTATGCAGCAAGGATGCAATGAAATGATTAAAAGTGACAGTAAAGACATTTATAATGTTACAAAAGATTATATTTCAAATAAATGCTGTTCTTTAGAACTTTATATTCATAAAAGAATCCTGAAAAATGAAATGTATCACAATTTCCACAAAATTATGATGATTTTCAACATTGATAATGTTTCTTGAGCAGCAAATCATCATATTAGAGTGATTTGTGAAGGATCATGTGACACTGAAGACTGGAGTAATGATGCTGAAAATTCAGCTTTGATCACAGGAATAAATTACACTTTACTAGATATTCACATAGAAAACAGATGATTTACATTGGAATAATATTTCACAATTTTTAAATATTCCCGACCCCAATCTTTTGAACTGTAGTGTGCGTGTAATATAACTATCATAATTTCCCACAAAGACAATATCTCACCGGCACTGCCTCCATCAAAGTGCTGGAGTAACATCTGAGCTCTGAGACGAGCGTCAGGAGGAAGAGCGTCGCTCTGTAAGAGACTCGGACACAAACATCCAGCGATGACCTGAAACAAGTCCACATGAAACGCCATTCACCACACATGTGCACTGCAAAACATGCTTTTCTTACTCAGTATTTTTGTCTTGTTTTCAGTCCAAATATTTAAAAAATCCTTAAAGCAAGATGCATTTACTATATGAGTAAAATGACATAAGATATTATGTCCTGTTTTCCGGGGGAATGAATCAAAATTAAGTGAGTTGATGCTTAAAAAAACCCAAATGATCTGCCAGTGGGGTCAGAAAAATAATGTTCATTCAAACAGAAACAAGATTATTTTTCTTACCACATTGTCAGATCATTTAGCTTGTTTTAAGCAAAAACTCACTTAATTTTTTTTTTTTTTTTTAGAAAACAAGACTTAATATCTTATGTTATTTTACTACTTTAGTAAATGCATCTTGATTTGAGAAATGTTTGATATTTGGACTGGAAACAAGACAAAAATACTAAGTAAGAAAAAGATTTTTGTAGCGTGTGACGAGTCTCAGCATCATGACTTGATTTAAAGTCCCGCTGTAGTCAATCATTTTATCCTTTAAAACTCATCTTTTGATCATCTTTGATAAAATATCTTGAATGTAACTCGACACCCTTGCCTCATTTAGTATACGCGGTTCTATGAATATGCAAATGAGCCCCGCCTCCACTCACTCACTCAGCTCAGAGATCCACTGGTTGACGATCACACGTTGATCTGATTGGTTACAAGGTAGTTTGTGACGTCAGAAACACCAGCGATTTCAAAGCGTGTGTTTGAGACTGTCTTTGGTTCACTGCAGTTTTAAGGAGGAAATACTCAGCAATGCTGTCAACTTATGAAGTTACACATGGTTTGTCTTAAAGCACATTAAAAACTCCACATAGACATAAACAAAATTAAAAGCTGGATTTTCTCCACAGGGGGACTTTAAAAGTAAAGGTTGTTCCATGTTATTAATGAATGATTATGTGAAGCATTAGATTAACATGCACTGATGAATCATTTAAGAGTCATATTTTCATGTTGACCTCATCCGATTATAACGGGACGTTCTGCTCTACAGAACCAAAGTGCAGGACACGTTGTGCTCATTTGCAATTCAGCCATATTTGTTCAATCACTTATTTAAGCAACAATGAACAAACCGTCAGACCTGTCTAACAAAGGTTATTGGCTTCATTCCAGCGTTGTGAGAGTCTCCCGAACTCAAATCCAGAAGCTTCTTAACGGATGCACTCATGTTCACTCCCTGTGAAAGGACAGATGTGACGTTTAAAAGATAATTATGATATACTTCTCAAATTATCTGAGCTGCTCTTTTACTTCCTCAATTTTACTAATTAAAATGAATAAATAAATCATAATAATAATAATTATTATAAAATATAGAATTATATATAATTTCAATATATTTTAATATTTTATAATACTATTTTAATATATTCATATTTATTAATTTAATTTTAGGAGAAACATCTGAGACAATTATTTATAATTATTAATATAAAATATAGTATTATATATAATTTTAATATTAATATATTTTGATATTTTATTATAGCCTAATATTTTAATATTATGATTATTAATTTAATTTGAGAAAAACATCTCAGACAAAGTTGATCCTAAAAGGAAGCATAACTGAGAATTCAAGTATTCTGTGATTAGTTCAGCCTTGATATGTCATAATCCATATTACATGAACTCCCATATGAACATAACTCAATATTTAAATAGCCTAAAAGATTATTCGACCATGCAAGGAATTTTACACTTTACAATATTTTACTTTCTACTTCCAAAAATGTTTTGACTGTAAATGTATAATAATAATACAAAAAAGTAGGCTATGCTGTACCAGATATAAAACAATTTCCACAAAAAATGGCAATTCATTCTTTTTCTTTCCAAAAACATATATTTTCATATCTTTTGCAATAAAATGTCATGTCATTAATGCATTAACTAATATTAACTAACAAAGGCCAATACATCTGTTATAGAATTAATATCCGTTCATGTTAGTTCATATCTATTAAATAATATTAAAACATACATCTTTTGATTTTAACAATGTATTAGTAAATTTAGGAATTAACATTAAGATGTTTTTATTCTTTATGATGTCCTTCCATTCCAATCCGTTCATTTCATTAAGCATAATTATTTATCATTAAGATAAACCCTTTTATGCAACATCAAAGAACATGTTGAAATGTGTTCATGCTGATGTTAACAAATTTAACTGTAAAGTGTTACCGATTTGACTGCATCTCTTTACATTTTTATATGACTTTACATGTGTTTTATATGCGTTTCACCTGTTTAATGAGGCGAGCCTCTTCCTCTTCCTCTTCCTCGTCTGATGGGGGTCTGGATGTCTTCTTCAGATCTTCTGTCCACGTCCGTTTGTCAAACACCTCAGTTTGAGTCACTCTTTTAATATATGACTGCATTAACTTTCATTGACGGAGGTAAAGTTAGTTTAATGTTTGACATTTGTTAGACATTCGTTTTCATACCCATTAAACTCTGCGCATTTCATGGATTCACAGGCTCATTTGCAAATTCATGGATCTGTGTAATGAAGCAAGTAGATTTACATTCAAGTTATTTTAAGGCATTTTTTTTTTCACAGGGAAAAACGTTTAAATATGTAATTTTGGTGATCAAAGATGAGTTTTAAGGGATACAATTATAGACTACAGGACGTAGTTAAAGGAGCTGTATGTAAGAAATGTATTTCAATTAATCATAAAATGGCCCTGATATCACTAGACATTAAGAAATCATGTTCATTTCAAATACTTATATCACTGACAACAGTAGTCCGGCCAGGATATTGTCATTTAAAAAGTGAAGTTGCAGCCCTCAACTGATGTTGATGTTGTCATGTTGTGTTTTGGCCTGAAGCTCCACCCTCCACCTATCTACCAATCACGAAGTCAGTAGTGTTTCGGCATCCGGGTTGCCAACTCTGCTCTAGTTACCACAGCTACGTATGAGCCTATTGGCGCTTTTCCACTGCATGGTACGGCTCGGTTCGGCTCGGTACGGTTCGACTCGGCACGGAACGGTTCGGCTCGCTTCGCTTTTCCACTGCGTGGTACGACTCGGCTCGGTACGGCACGGTTCGGTTCGCTTTAGCTCGGTTGCTTTTCCACTGCAGTTAGTACCGCTTCAAAGTGGGTGGGACTGATCGTTATAGTTGCCGTCTCTACTGCCATGACATCATCATATTAAATACGAATTTTTCATTCCGTGTTTCCCCATCCGCTCCTCGGCAACCAACGAGAGGAACGTCTGCACCTCGTCCACTGACCACGATTCAGCCATTTCTTTTTTTTAAAGCATTTTTGAAGCAAATACTTTTAAAACAGGCGCTGTGTTGGCTGTTGTCTACTGGCTATTTAAATCTAGCGGGTTTAGTGTCTCGTGTTGTAAATACAATGACGCTGGTAGTGATGATTCTGTCTGACCAATCAGTGATCTGCAGTGTTTGCACGTCACATTTTTAGTATCGGTACGGTACGCTTGGAACCTCAACAGAGGTGGTACCATTTAAAGCGAGCCGAAGCGAGCCGTACCGTACCGTACCATGCAGTGGAAATGCGCCATAAGTGAGCCGTACCGAACCAAGCCGTACCGTACCATGCAGTGGAAAAGCGCCAAAGCGTGCCGTACCGAACCGAGCCGTACCATACCATGCAGTGGAAAAGCGCCATATGTTCCTGCTGGATCCTGCAGCCTATCTGGCAACCTCGAGTCAGGGGGAGGGGGAGGGGATACACCGCTCTACAGTAATTTGAAAGTGATTGCAGTACCAGTTTTGGCCACAATCTTACATACGGCTCCTTTAAATGATTTCATTGATTTATAGGGCTAATTAATATATGTTTTATTTCTTGAAGTAAATGTGCTGCAAAGGGCGTTTGTTTACGAATATCTGAGTTGGTTTGAGCTGAAAACATGAAATGTGCAGAGTTTACAGGGCGTGAAACAGAATGTCAAACGTTAAAACTCACTTTACCGCCATCTTACAAGTTCAGTGTCACTGTAAAGGTGCGTCAAACCAATGAAGATCACTATTACATCGTGTCCTAACTAGCAGCTACACGCGACGCGACGCGCGATAAAAGGTTATGTTCCATGTTAATCAGAGTGTGTGTCCTAACCAGCCGCGACGGCGACGATTCTATTTTAGAAACGCTTTCTATTTTTCTGCGACGTCGCGCTGGAACAACAAACACAAAGTGTGGCGATGATAATCTCAGGTGCTGTTTATGTGCTTTATTTAATGTTAAAAGCGTGTAATGTGACTCTGAATATCATTTAGTGCTCCAGCTTTGTGGCTGTAAAAGCAACAATGGATAATTCACCTCAGATCTTCAAATTAAACAAATGGAAACAAGAACGTTCAAACTGTGAACAAACAAGTGTATTCTTTGACAAAGAGTGTTTTAGTAACTCAGTAGCCTATGTGTTTTTAATAATGTTTAAATGGTGTAATTTTTGTAAATTTGATTGTATAGCTGCTTATCCATGTTCCTGCGAGGGGACTTTGACCCTCAGCACCTTCACACTGCTGATGTAAACAGAAGTGAGCAGTAACCAGCGTTTTAAAAAGGTTTTGCTTCCTTTGTTGGTTAAACATTTGCAAAGTAGTTCAGAGAGGATCACACAGTGAATTAAAACAGTCACAAAAATATCTTTATTAGTTTAAAATAATAATACACTTGCTCAATGTGCAAAAGCCAATAATACACAATCACACACTCTTAAAAATAAAGCTTCCAGGATTTTTTTTTTTTTTCAGCAATGCCATAAAATAATCATTTTTGCTTCTCTAAAGAACATGTGTGAAGAACATTTTAAGATTCTAAAGAAGCCATACAGAACCCACACATTTACAGAGCGACTGTATAAAAAAAATATTTAAAAAAAATTTATACAAATATATAAAACATTTATGTACTTCTAAACTACACATTTATGCTGTGTTGTGGGGGATATGTGGTACTTTTTTTGGCCTATTTACCACAAAATTACTCTACCATTAGCTTGCATATGAAATATTAAATGTTTCTAAAACATTACTTTAATGATGTTCTAAATTAAATATGAGTTGTTTCTGGATAATGATCTGGGTGTTAGAGGCAGAATTCTGGCATCTGCTCGTTAGAACAAAAACTGTAGGAATTACAGTTTTAGAAATAGTGTTTGTCCATATATATCCAGCAGAGGTGTGTGTGTGTGTGTGTGACAGAGTGTTTGTGTTTGTGTGTGTTAGGTCTCTCACCTTTCATATCTGTTTTGCATTCATGGCTGATTTTGTTTGCCAAATTCTATCAGTTGCAGTCACACTTGTGTGTGTGTGTGTGTGTGTGTGTGTGTGTGTGTGTGTGTGTGTGTGTGTGTGTGTGTGAGAATTTTTATTCCACAGTATCAGACCCTTATTCTAGTTTCAGACCCTTATCTCTGTGTGAAAATATTCAGATTTATGTCGTATTTATTTATTTTATTGAAAAATTACAAATAAAAAACTCTTAATTTTTCACCTCTTCCTATTAACAGTGTTCGAAGACCCTGTGTGTGGCTTTTTTCTTCTTCACATTCCTTCAGAACATCCGAATCAAGCCCAGTGTTTTGTGTCACAAAATCTCATGCAACTGAGATGAAGGGAACAATGTTTTTTTTTTAATGAGGGAAACATCAAATAGAGTATCACGAATGTTAAAGGTTCTTCCATCAGGGTCAATGAAGAATGTTTATTCTGCTGTGAGTGTGTCTGTGTTGTGTTTGGCTCCCTGTAAGTGTTTGTTAATCGACTTGGCGTTGTTGTTTTGTGGTTCATCTTGTGGTTTTGTCGGGACACTGGATCTTGTATCCCACTCTATACGCCTGCAGATACACACGCGCCTGGTTTATCCTGCAAACAACAGCACACACTGATAATAATCATAACTGTTTCTCGAACATCAAATCATCATATTAGAGTGATTTGTGAAGGATCATGTGACACTGAAGACTGGAGTAATGATGCTGAAAATTCAGCTTTGATCACAGGAATAAATTACACTTTACTATATATTCTCATAGACAACAGCTGATTTACATTACAATAATATTTCACATTTTCTTGCTATATTTTTAATCACATAAATGCAACCTTGATGAGCAGAAAAGACTCTTTCAAAAACATTACACAAATCTTGCCGACCCCAAACTTTAGTACAACAACCGATGTGATATAGTGTTATGAATCTTTAGTTTTCAGCTGTGATTGGTTGGCTGGATCAGTGTGTTGTGATTGGTCGAGCGCTTCGAGTGTGTTTGGGAAATGTCCCGCCCCTTCCCATAACTGCCAGTTTAAAGGGATACTCCACCGAAAAATGTTAGTGTGTACTAAAATAAAAATAATAACGGTAACCATTTCCCCCCAATATTGTCTGTGATTTACCTATTGCTAAATGCATCTTATCTATTGGTCAGAGAAATTATGTAGATTTAAAGGGATACTCCACCGAAAAATGAAAATTTCGTCATCATATACTCACCCTCATGTTGTTTCAAACCTGTATGAATTTCTCTCTTCTGCTGAACAGAAAGGAAGATATCTAGAAGAATGTGAGTAACCAGACAGTTTTAGATACCATTAGCCGCGTTTCCACTGTCGGGCCAGGGCCGGGCTAGGGCTAACAGCGAGCCGAGCCGGGCCAGTGGCCTCGGGCCTCAAGCACCGGGCTTGCATTTCCACTGCCGGGCCATTAGCCCTGCAGCGCTGCCCTAAACCCCGCCCTTAACACGCCTTCCTGGATCAAACGTCATACAACCCCACCCATTTCAGCGGGAATTATGATGTTCATTCAGGCAGGAAGTTAGGAAGTTAGAAAACTTAGATTTTATGAAGATAGTATGTATTAACTCACCGTCCGCGGCTGCCATAGTGTCC
>NC_138743.1:2707155-2717155 GCF_965113295.1 Leuciscus leuciscus
ACACGGACACAGACACGCACACACACACGCACACACACACACACACACACGCACAGACACACGCACGCACACACACACACACACACACACACAGACGCACGCACAGACACACGCACACACACACGCACACGCACACGCACACACACACGCACACACGCACACGCACACACACACACGCACGCACGCACGCACACAGACGCACGCACAGACACACGCACACGCACACACACACGCACACACACACACACACAGACGCACGCACAGACACACGCATGCACAGACGCACGCACGCACACACACACACACACACACACACACAGACACACGCACGCACACACGCACAGACACACGCACGCAAGCACGCACACACACACACACACACACACACACACACACACACACACACACACACACACACACACGCACAGACACACGCACGCAAGCACGCACACACACACACACACACACACACACACACACACACACACACACACACACACACACACACACACACACACACACACAGACACACGCACGCACGCACGCACGCACGCACACACACACACACACACTTTTTAGTCCATTGTGCACCACTTTCACTGGCCACAAATAAACACATATTTTGGCAGTACAAACACACAGGTAGATGTCATGCATAAAGTACATGAGGAGAAGAGTTTAATTCCCCTGAAGTGAAGGAACAGAACTGAATTAAACTGAATGAAGTGAACTCAATTGCATTGCACTGAATTTAATTCACTCGAGCAGCTACACTGAATTGAAAGGAACTGCATTAAATTAATATAAACTGTAATGAAGTAAACTGAACTGAAAATATTTTATTTTTTAAATAAAAATAAATAAAATGTTTTTGTAAAATAAAAAATACATAAAAAAGTACATTTACAGTGTTCTTGTTACATGTATAGTATTGTAATTACTATAAATTGTGCATAATTACATGCAACTAACCTTAACCACACCATAATCCTAACCATAACCCTATAGTAAGTTAATTACAGCTCAGTAATTAAATGTATAATTGCACTAAAACAGACACCTTAAAATAAAGTGTAAACATTCATTTTCAAAACTGTGATTCACATGTGTAATGTGTGTGTGTGAGAGTGTGTGCGTGAGTGTGTGTGAGTTTGTGTGTGTGCGTGTGAGTGTGTCAGCAGTGTGTGTGTGTGTGTGTGTGAGTGTGTTTGAGAGTCTGTGTGTGTGTGTGTGTGTGTGTGTGTGTGTGTGTGTGTGTGTGTGTGTGTGTGTGTTTGAGTGTGTGTGTGAGAGTGTGTGAGTGTGTGAGTGTGTGTGTGTGTGTGTGTGTGTTAGGGGTGTAACGATACACGTATTCGTATTGAAGCGTTCGGTACGAGGCTTTCGGTTCGGTACGCATTACATTTCGGTTCGTTGGACCATTTTTCCTGCCGACCAAAATTTTGTTATTTCAAATGTAGGCGCACGGCAAGCGCGCTCATCATGTAAGAGACGCCAGCGTGACAACAACATTGGCCAACATCAAATGGCAAGCGTAATGAAAGCGGAACGAAACTGCGCTATTATTTTTCTGCTTCAAGGACCGTTTATCAGTTTGGACCAATACCGCGCGAGCCGATCTCGATCAAGCGACACTGTTATTAGCGCTACACAGCCGCTAATAAGAGATCCAGTAAAGAGAGCATTTGAATTCGCCACAGAAGTAATATCATGGCTGCGAGATCTAGTGAGAAGCATTCAAATTTCTCTATTATTAACGGATCAAACAGCACTATTTGTTTAGAAACATTGTGCCATGAATGAACTAGTTATAGGCTTCAAGTCCACAGATCAGCAACATTCTGTCACGGTTGTTGAATGCATTGGTTCCTTCTTGTCTCGTGTCTATGTTGTTTATGTGTTTATGTGCGGGGCGTTGTCCCGCTCACGTGTCCGTCAGCGCTCCAGCTGATAATCATCATCATCACAATCACTGTTCACAGCTGCGATTCATTTCCGTTCCCTATATATACTCACACCATTCTCTGTTCCAGTGTCGGATTGTTTGTTGAGGTCCGCCGTGTCAGTGTTTCCGTGGAGTTGCCGTGTCTGTGTTCGCCCTGCCTTGTCTTCCTGCCGTTCGTGTTCTTCGTCATTGGATTCACCGCACTCCAGCACCGGATTTAGGATTATTCACCTTCACTGCACCAGCGCACCACAGACCATCAAGTCCCTGCACGAGCCTGAGTCGCTGCCTTCCTGAACTGTTTGTGTTTCATTGTGAGCCAAATAAACGCTTTGAGTATCTGCAATTGCTTCCGGTTTTGTTTACCATGACAGAACAATCCGACCATTCCATGGAAGCAGCAGGTGACGCCGCAGCAACGATGGATGACTTTGTTCGTGCAAGTATTCAAAGGATGGACGCTCAGGACCGCTATCAAGGAGAAGCGGATGCGCGATTCAGGCTCTCGTCACGCAGGTGTCCGAGCTGACCCAGCGATTTCAACAGCTGCAACCTCCCGCTGCGCCAGCCGCACCGCCCGTCCCTCCCACACCACCGGTGCCCGCCTCCCAGTCGGAACCTCGCCTTCCGACTCCTGAGCCATACTCTGGTGAGCCAAACTTTTGTCGGCCATTTTTGACTCGATGCAGCATGCATTTTGCTCTCCAGCCCCGAACCTTCGAGAGAGAGGAGTCCAAAGTGGCGTTTGTACTCACTTTACTGACTGGGAGAGCGGCACTTAGGGGGACGGCGGTGTGGGAAAACCAAGAGCCATGCTGTTCCTCGTTCCAGGAGCTCTCCTCGGAGATGAGACGAGTTTTCGACCGCGCGGTCGCGGGGAGAGAGGCTGCCAGGGCTTTATCTGAACTACGTCAGCGGGAACGATCAGTTTCGGATTATGCCATCGAGTTCAAGACCCTGGCGGCCGAGTGTCGCTGGAACAAGGAAGCGCAGTGGGATAGGTTCCTGCATGGGCTGGCCGACTGCGTCCAGAGGGAGATCTACGCCCTGGACCTACCCCCCTCACTCAACGGATTGATCGACCTGGCTCTGAGGGTGGACGCCCGACTAGCCCGGGTCGGACCACGCGCTCCACCCAGCCTGCCTCGTGGAGGGGTGGAACATCAGTGGTCCAGCGGCATGGACGCGGCCGGTCCCTCCGATCCCGAGCCCATGCAGGTGGGTCGAGCTCGGCTTTCCCGGGAGGAGAGGGAGAGGCGGAGATCCCTTGGCCTTTGCCTATACTGCGGGGGAGCGGGACATTTTGCTAACAACTGCCCGGTAAAAGGCCAAGCCCGATAGTAAGCATGAGGCTACTATCGGGTGGGATCTCCGCCGAAAAGTCCTCATCTACATCCACCATCCTCCCGGTAAGACTTAGATGGTCTGTCCACGATCACCACTGCACCGCACTGGTGGACTCTGGGGCTGAAGGTAATTTCATGGATCGCACCTTTGCACTACAGTTTCAAGTCCCACTCAGAACACTTCCTCAGAGAATCACCGTACATGCACTCAATGGACAGTCACTACCAACCATCTCCCAGGCCACCGAGAACATCACGCTCATCACTTCAGGGAATCATGCAGAGACAATATCATTTTTCATCACGGACTCACATCACACACCCATTGTCTTGGGTCACCCCTGGCTCAATCTACACAACCCCCGCATTGACTGGAAACCAAGAACCATATCAGCCTGGAGCGTTGAGTGTCATAGTTCTTGTCTTGTGTCTGCCTGTTCTGTTGTCTCTGTTCCTGTGTTGCAGGAGGAAGCAGTGGATTTATCAAACGTGCCCGCGGAGTACCGTGACCTGAGGGAAGTGTTCAGTAAGTCAAGGGCTGCTTCTCTCCCTCCGCACCGTCCCTACGACTGTGCTATAGATTTACTGTCAGGTAAGTCTCCGCCTAAGGGCAAGATTTATTCACTCTCGGTTCCGGAGAGGGAGGCTATGGAGAAATATATTTCTGATTCTCTAGCATCCGGGTTCATCCAGCCTTCCTCATCTCCAGCGGGGGCGGGGTTCTTTTTTGTGGGGAAGAAGAATGGATCGCTGCGACCTTGTATTGATTACCGGGGGCTGAACAACATCACGGTAAAGAATACTTATCCTTTGCCGCTGATGTCTTCAGCCTTCGAGAGGTTGCAGGGAGCATCCATCTTCACAAAACTGGACTTACGTAATGCTTATCATTTGGTCCGTATCAGGAAGGGGGATGAATGGAAGACTGCCTTCAACACCCCTAGGGGGCACTTTGAATACTTGGTCATGCCTTTCGGTTTGTCCAACAGTCCCGCAGTCTTCCAAGCGCTCGTCAATGACGTGCTGCGAGACATGATCGATCAGTTTATTTATGTTTACCTGGATGACATTCTGATCTTTTCCTCGTCTCTCCAGGAACACGTGCAGCACGTCCGACGGGTACTCCAAAGGTTGCTAGAGAATGGGCTTTTTGTCAAGGCGGAGAAATGCGCTTTTCATGCACAGTCGGTCCCTTTCTTAGGACACATCGTGTCGGCTGAGGGTATGCGTATGGATCCTGACAAAGTTAAGGCTGTGGTAGAGTGGCCAAACCCAGATTCCCGTAAGGCCCTACAGAGGTTTCTGGGGTTCGCCAATTTCTACCGGCGTTTTATTCACAACTTTAGCCAACTAGCCGCACCTCTGACTGCCTTGACCTCCCCCAGAACTGCGTTCAGGTGGTCGGAAGCAGCCGAAACTGCTTTTTCCAACCTCAGAGCCGCTTTGTTTCGGCTCCCATCTTGATCACCCCTGATTCCTCACGTCAGTTTGTGGTGGAGGTCGACGCGTCAGAGGTGGGGGTAGGCGCAGTTCTTTCTCAACGCTCACCTTCAGACAACAAGATGCATCCATGCGCGTTTTTATCTCATCGTTTATCACCAGCCGAACAAAATTACGACATTGGCAACAGGGAGTTGTTGGCGGTCAAGTTAGCCTTGGAAGAATGGCGTCATTGGTTAGAAGGGTCCGGGGTACCCTTTATCGTCTGGACGGATCATAAGAATCTGGAGTACATTAGATCCGCCAAAAGGTTGAACTCCAGGCAGGCTCGGTGGGCACTTTTTTTCGGCCGTTTTGATTTTACTCTCTCGTATCGTCCGGGTTCCAAAAACATCAAACCCGATTCTTTGTCGCGTATTTTTGATCGATCCGAACACGCACCTACTCCCGAGCGTATTTTTCCTGAGACCCTAATTATCTCTACGCTCACTTGGGAGGTCGAATCGAGAGTCAAGAAGGCTCTAGAAGGGGTAACGCCTCCGATCCGGTGCCCATCGAACCGCTTATTTGTGCCGGAGGAACTACGTCCAGATGTTATTCGGTGGGGCCATTGTTCTAGTCTAGCCTGTCATCCAGGAGTTAGTCGCACCCTCTATTTGGTCAAACAACAATTCTGGTGGCCGCTTATGGCTCGCGATGTTCACGATTTTGTTTTGGCTTGCTCAGTTTGTGCTATTGGCAAGTCGTCCAATCGACCCCCAGATGGGTTACTCCAACCACTGTCGGTGCCTTCAAGACCCTGGTCCCATATCGCACTAGATTTTGTTACCGCCCTCCCACTCTCCCAGGGTAACACGATAGTTTTAACCGTGGTGGACCGATTCTCGAAGGCAGCCCACTTTGTTCCCTTGCCCAAATTACCTTCAGCCAAGGAGACATCGGTTGCAGTCGTTAATCACGTCTTTCGGTTACATGGCCTCCCGACAGACGTGGTTTCCGACAGGGGTCCCCAATTTGTGTCCAAATTTTGGCGAGAGTTTTGTAGGTTGCTGGGGGCGACGGTCAGTCTGTCCTCCGGGTTTCACCCCCAGAGCAATGGTCAAACTGAGAGAGCCAACCAAGACCTGGAGAGAACCTTGCGATGTACGGCTGCCAGGAATCCTTCCTCCTGGAGTCAACAACTGCCTATGGTGGAGTACGCCCACAATTCGTTGCCAGTGTCAGCTACGGGCCTATCTCCTTTTGAGTGTAGTATAGGATACCAGCCACCGGTTTTTCCCAGTCTGGAATCCGAGGTCGCGGTCCCCTCCGCTCACGCCTTCGTCCAGAGGTGTCACCACACATGGACAAGAGCCCGTGAGACTCTCCTCCGTGTGCGGGCGCGCACCAAGGCCAAAGCCGATCGCCACCGGTCTAGACCTCCCGTATACGTCGTCGGTTCCAAAGTGTGGCTTTCTACT
Organism: Leuciscus leuciscus; assembly: GCF_965113295.1. NCBI lineage: Eukaryota > Metazoa > Chordata > Actinopteri > Cypriniformes > Leuciscidae > Leuciscus > Leuciscus leuciscus. The sequence continues at coordinate 2,713,347 of NC_138743.1, forward strand.
AAGAACGCTCCGCTCCGTATCCAATAAATTGGCTCCTAAATTCATTGGCCCGTTTTCTGTCACCAAAATTGTCAGTCCGGTGGCAGTCCGCCTCAACCTTCCTCCAGTGTACAGGAGAATTCATCCGGTATTCCATGTGTCCAAAATCAAACCCGTTTTTTTTTCCCCGCATTAATCCGCCGGCCCCGGTTCCCCCACCGCCGCGTCTCGTAGATGGGGAACCAACTTATTCGGTCCGTCGCATTCTGGACTCTAGGCGGAGGGGACGCGGATTCCAGTACCTGGTGGACTGGGAAGGTTACGGTCCGGAGGAGAGAAGTTGGGTTCCGGCTCGTGACATCCTGGATCACTCTCTTATCAATGATTACAATCGACAGGTAAGGGAGTCTGGGAACGCCGTGAGGCGTTCGTAGAGGAGGGGGTACTGTCACGGTTGTTGAATGCATTGGTTCCTTCTTGTCTCGTGTCTATGTTGTTTATGTGTGAGTGGGCGTTGTCCCGCTCACGTGTCCGTCAGCGCTCCAGCTGATAATCATCATCATCACAATCACTGTTCACAGCTGCGATTCATTTCCGTTCCCTATATATACTCACACCATTCTCTGTTCCAGTGTCGGATTGTTTGTTGAGGTCCTGTGGTTGCCGTGTCAGTGTTTCCGTGGAGTTGCCGTGTCTGTGGTCGCCCTGCCTTGTCTTCCTGCCGTTCGTGTTCTTCGTCATTGGATTCACCGCACTCCAGCACCGGATTTAGGATTATTCACCTTCACTGCACCAGCGCACCACAGACCATCAAGTCCCTGCACGAGCCTGAGTCGCCGCCTTCCTGAACTGTTTGTGTTTCATTGTGAGCCAAATAAACGCTTTGAGTATCTGCAATTGCTTCCGGTTTTGTTTACCATGACACATTCACCATGGCTTTACTGTAGTAACACTAACCATGGAAGTTTGGCAGGAATAGTCGGCTACAATGCTTTCAAGTAACGTTACGTCGGTTTTATTTGGACACTATGAATAAAATTGCTGCCCTCAAATGTTAATCTGAAATAAAATAAACCTTTGTTCATAACTACTAGAATATTACATTTCATTTTTTTATAAGGAGCTGTTTTTGTTTTATATGCTCCTAAGAAGAATCAAGTATAGCTCCATCATTGCTCAAAGTAAAAAATTATCATACTTTATGATGTTAGTTTTAATAAATAAATAATAAAAAAATCAAGGAAATTTCCCTGGCATTTCTTTCTTTTTGCTGTATCGAAAACGTACCGAACCGTGACACCAGTGTATCGTATTGAACCGAACCGTGAATTTTGTGAACCATTACACCCCTAGTGTGTGTGTGTGAGAGTGTGTGTGTATGTTTTGTGTGCGTGTGTTTGTGTGTGTGTGTGTGTGTCAGCTGTGTGTGTGTGTGTGTGTGTGTGTGTGTTTGAGTGTGTGTGTGAGAGTGTGTGTGAGAGTGTGAGTGTGTGTGTGTGTGTGTGTGTGTGTGTGTGTGTGTGTGTGTGTGTGAGTGTGTGTGTATACCTGTACAGTTGTGTTGATCTGTAGTGATTGTGTATCCGGTGTGACAGCGACAGCTGTAAGACCCCAGCTGGTTTGTGCAGTTGTGTTCACAGAATCCGTTATCCTGAGCGCACTCGTCCACGTCTGAACAAGCCAAACACAAGAGCAACGTTATCAATGATCAATTAATTCATGGTTGATAATTCACTCAATAAAACTCAATGGTAGAATAAGCCAGGTGGGATCCCGGAAGTCCTATTGCTTTGGCGAAGCAGCTTGTCAGTGTCACTCCTAATCTACACATTGTCTTACGTTGTGTTTGTTCCTAAATAAAGATATGCCACTATGATTTACTAATGTTTTTATGAAGTTACAAACCGAATCGTGGTGCAGAAGCATCATGTGTGTGTACGGTTTATACTTGCGTCAGTGGTGATTTATCATACAAACACTTGGTGTAGTTTGGTCTCTAACTGAAACAAATATGCTTGTTTTATTCTGCTAGTTTAGACCTTGACCTTTAGTCGCTTGATAAACATATGGTTGAGCCACTGGAGTCACTTGGCCTATTTTAACAATGTCTTTAATAACTATTCTGGGCCAGCAAGTTTCAATCACTTAGAAGCCTATGGAGGAGTGAGACAGCTCTCAGATTTCATCAAAAATATCTTAATTTGTGTTCTGAAGATGAACGAAAGTCTTAGGGGTTGGAACAACATGAGGGAGAGTCATTACTGACAGACATTATATTCCCTTTAAGGTCAATATAAGTCTTTTTGTGGCAAGTGACCCAGGTAAGTGTGGCAAGTGACTTCAGATTTATCGTGTTTATGCATAGGTTAACTTACTGAATGGACATGAATGTGTTAGTTATTTGGCCCCTGTTTTTTCTACTTGTGACTTTATGGTTTCTTGGCCATAAGTCAATTAGGCCTAGTGTTGAGCTCATTTGCATATTTAAAATAGATATTTCAAAGAAACTTGTAAAACTTCCAAAATGCAAAATGCAAAATGCAAAAAAAAAAAACAGTATAATTTTAGGGCTTCGGGTAATTTTGACCCATGAGGGAAAGATGTGTAACAAAATGCGAGGGAAGGATGAGGGGTTAAGGGGTTGAGGTTAATGATTAAATGACCGTTAAATTAAACAATGATCGATTATGGGAATTTATGTAAATTGCCATCCCTATTCTTCATCATCATCATCGTCATCATCATCATCCCGACATTCAGGATCCAGATCCCACACTGACCGTAGCAGGAGTGTCCGTCTCCGCTGTATCCCTGAAGACACTGACAGAAATACGATCCGATGATGTTCCCGCAGCGAGCGTTGACGTCACAGCCGTGATCTCCGCTCAAACACTCGTTTACATCTGCGTCGACACATCAGCAATCAGATTCAGTGTTAGTTTATATCCCTGAGATTCTCTCAGCTCTTACATTTGATGAGGTAGTCAATCATTTTATCCCTTAAAGCTCATCTTTGATCACCACAATAACATATTTAAACGCTTTTTCCTGTGAATTTTTTTCATGCCTTAAAATAGCTTGAATGTAACTCGACACCCTTGCCTCATTTAGTATACGCGGTTCTATGAACAGCTCTAACATAGTAATAACAGTAACTTATGCATAGATACATGCAACTAACCCTCAACCAAATCCTAATCCTACACGATAGTAAGTACATGTAGTAAATTATTATTACTCAGTACTTAAATGTATAATTACATTGTAACAATGACACCTTAAAATAAAATGTAACCATATATTTTACAGCATTGTTATTATTGTTAGTTAATAAAATGTTTCATGTTCATGTTAGTTCACAGTGCATTAACTAATGTAAACAAATCTTAAAAAATGTATTAGTAAATGTTGAGATTAACTTGAACTAAGATTAATAAATGCTGTAGAAGTATTGTTCATTGTTAGTTCGTTAAATAATGTTAACAAATTATTGTAGTGTTACCGAGAAACTTTATTAATAGCTTGAATTATTTATTTTTTTGTTGTTGTTAATGTTTTAGTCAATTTTGTTGTGATTTTTTGTCATTTTTATTAGTTGTTTTATATGTCTATATAGTTTTAAATTTGTATTTTAGTTCTAGTTATTTTAGTACATAAAGTTAAACTAAATTAAATTTTATTTTATTTTTATTTTATTTCAGTTAACATTTATTTTAGGTATTAACAATGTTTTTTATGGTTTTAGTTTTGGTTAAAATATTAATTTATTTTAATTTGACATTTTATGATTTAATGAATCATAGAGTGCAACAGTCGAGTTCCGGAAGTAA